>NW_005841921.1:3594610-3597259 GCF_000455745.1 Alligator sinensis
GCCGAGAAGATCAAATGTGATACGATAGCTCAAACCCATGAGTGATCATGCTGCTTTATTTTGAATAACCCATAAACAGCAGATCAACTTCAGCAAAAAAGGGAATTACATTAATTTTGCCTTGAGGTTGCAAAAGCCTACATTGCTATCACCAAGAAAATATAAATGGTAACATTTAATGCAATAGTTGCATTGTCCTTTAAACATTTAATAAGCTCTGGGTGTGGTCTTATTCAGATCACAACCCTAAATTCTTAAAAGCAGTCCCTCCCTCCCTCCCTGCCCCTTTTTCTTCCCTCTCCCACTACCTACATGTCACTTTAAGGCACTGAAGTAAGAGATATATTATAACACACTTAAGTTATACACCCTATTTCTTGCTGTGTGTATTTGTGCATGCATGTTGTATGGTAATCTATATATATATATATATATATATATATATATATATATACAGACACACACAAAACATTTCAGGTGTATGCTGACTATTTGCTTTCTTGGAGCTGATCTACTTGATTGAATGTATTTGATCAGTTTGGATCTTTATGGGGCTCCTATGATAATAGGATTGATTCATTCCTATTATCGTAGGAGTCCCCTTCTCTCATTGTACTGGGCCTTGGTGAGGCTGCAGCTGGAGTACTGCATCCAGTTTTGGTCTCCACAATTCAAAAAGGATGTGGAGAAGCTTGAGAGAGTCCAGAGGAGAGCCACGCGCATGATCAGAGGTCAGAAAAACAGACCTTATGATGAAAGGCTGAGAGCTATGGGACTTTTCAGCCTGGAAAAGCGCAGGCTCAGGGGTGATCTGATGGCCACCTATAAGTTTATGAGAGGTGTTCACCAGGATCTGGGGGAACATTTGTTCACCAGAGCACCATAGGGGATGACAAAGTTGAACAGTTATAAACTCCTGCAAGACCATTTTAGGCTGGACGTAAGGAAGAACTTCTTTACTATCTGAGCCCCCAAGGTCTGAGTACAGCCTGCTGCTGGAGGTGGTTCAAGCACCTACTTTGAATGCCTTCAAGAGAAACTTGGATGTTTTTCTTGCTGGGATCCTATGACCCCAGCTGACTTTCTGCCCCTGGGGCAGGGGGCTGGACACTATGATCTTCCAAGGTCCCTTCCAGCCCTAATGTCTATGAAATCTATGAAGTAACAACTTTCAAATACACAACAGCATGAGGCAGATGCAATTTCAAATGACTAGAAGGAGAAAATTTCCTTGGGATTGTAACTTACCATCATGTTTCTGTCATGCGTTCAAGAATTTACACAAGAGTTTTGACATTGGCTTGTTGGATTGGATGCACATGTCGATGCATGCCTAAATTGCCATAGGTCTAAAATCCCTCTTTGCTGGAGGGATGTGGGCAGTGGGGTTCCACAGGGCTCGGTCCTCGGACCCGTGCTGTTCAACATCCTCATCAGCGACTTGGACGAGGGGGTAAAAAGCACCCTATTCAAATTCGCAGACAACACTAAGTTGTGGGGGGAAGTGGGCATGCTAGAAGGGAGGAATAGGCTGCAATGGGACTTAGACAGGTTACAGGGGTGGGCAGATGAGAACAGGATGGGTTTCAACACTGACAAGTGCAAGGTACTGCACCTGGGGAGGAGGAACCAGCAGCAGACCTACAGGCTGGGGAATTCCCTTCTTGTCAGTGCAGAGGCAGAAAAGGATCTTGGAGTCATTATTGATGCCAAAATGAACATGGGCCAACAGTGTGGAGAAGCGGTCAAGAAGGCCAACCACACCTTGTCATGCATCCACAGATGCATCTCAAGCAGGTCCAAGGACGTGATCCTCCCCCTCTATGCGACACTGGTCAGGCTGCAGTTGAAGTACTGAGTCCAGTTCTGGGTGCCGCACTTCAGGAGGGATGTGGACAGCATTGAGAGGGTTCAGAGGAGGGTCACCTGCATGATCAGGGGTCAGCAGGGCAGGCCCTATGAGGAGAGGCTAAGGGACCTGAACCTGTTCAGTCTCCACAAGAGAAGGCTGAGGCAGGGATCTCGTGGCCATTTACAAACTAGTCAGAGGGGCCAGTAGGCATTGGGGGAGTCCCTGTTCCCCTGAGCACTACCAGGAGTGACTAGAAAGCTGGGAGAGGGTAGATTCAGACTAGACATCAGGAGGTGCTACTTCACTGTCAGGGTGGCTAGGATCTGGAACCAACTTCCAAGAGAAGTGGTGCTGGCTCCTACCCTGGGGGTCTTTAAGAGGAGGCTGGATGAACACCTTGCTTGGGTCATTTGACCCCAGTACTCTTTCCTGCCATGGCAGGGGGTCAGTCTTGATGATCTGCTTGGGTCCCTTCCGACCCTACCAACTATGAAACTATGAACTATGAAACTATGATTCCCCTGTTTCTGAATGCTCACATAGTGTACACGCAGATGTTACATTTATATTGGCCTAAGTAGGGTTAGGTCAATCTAAGTGCCAATTTGTGCAGATGTTAAGGGAGGTTAACTCAGATAAAAAATGGTGGGCCTGATCTAAATTACCATAGTTCACCTAAGAAGGTGAACTAATGTTGATCTTGAATGGGTTAGCCCGATCTACTGAACATCTGTACATGTTTGGAAACCAGTCCTACAGCTAGGAAAGCCCAGCCAATTACCCCAGACCCGGTGCTA
>NW_005841921.1:3597344-3612010 GCF_000455745.1 Alligator sinensis
CACTCTTTCAACCCCCCACAACCTGACCAGTCTATTTTTAGCTCCCAGATGGACAATGCTCTTCACAGACTCACTAACCCCACTCCTAATCCCATTCACCCCTCCCTCCACTCCAAGTTACTTATCTCAGGATTCCAGAGCAGCTTCTGGCTCCAGTGAATGTCTGCACATGCTGCTCCCAGGTAACAATCATGTGGCTTAAAGTAAGCTGCATGATCGTAGACTGGGTGCAGAGAACATCTGCACATCCCCATAGGAATTACCAATAGTTTTCTACCATTTTAAGAGGCAAGGGGAATGCATGCATTGATTGCAGATACCACTGGTGCCATAGATACGCATGCTACTGTCACCTTGATGCTAAATTACTGCTGTACTTGGGGCCACCCTATAAGCCTAATACATACTGTAGCTGCTCATTTCTTGGGCAATGTTTCCTGGAGGAAATGCATTACTTCCTGGCTGAATGTACTGCAATGACTACCACTTTATTTTCAGGTACAGTTAAATGCCTTGAGCAAAGTCATATTCAACATTCTAATGGCACAGTCCAGTTTAAAATTCACAATACTAAACTTTCTAGTTTCTTCTTTACTAACAAATGAGATCATATTGTATTCCTAACATTTGTATCTGTGTTTTAAGATTAATAGCCTATTAACATAGACAAATTACTATGAGGGCTCTTTACATTTTACATTGTAAACGATAAAATTTAATGAATTTTCAAATGAACAACATAAATAGTTCTCTTCTCAAATTGTGGTCCCTGTTGACTGAATTTTGTATTGCAGTGTTTGCTCCTAAGAGCAGGGATGTGGTGATATCTGTAATTTGCACAGCAACAATGAACTCTTTGTCACAGTGAAGCATTTTGATTATATGAGCTCCATAGAAAATGAAAATAAATTCTTCCAGCTTAGGAAAGGTATCATCTTAGTTATGGCTGGGTCAGGTCAGACCTGTGTCTGTACTCTAAGTAATTCCTCTGTGGAATTATTACTACCACCATCATAATATCTCAATGGAATAAAAACTGAGATATTTGTACTGATAGCCTTTCACTTTTTATTTGGAAAATCATTACAGTTACATTGTCTCAAGGTTTATGGAAGAAAGATAACAGCTGCTCCTAGAGTCTAGTAAAAAATTTTATCAAGGAGAAAACTATCAGAATAAAAAATTATATATACATATATTAAAACCAGCACATTAAGATATCAGACTAGAAATTGTTTCATATTTTGCTAGTGTGGATTTCTTTTCTTCTTTTCAATCTTTAATGACAGAACTTAGTCTTAAGGTGTCTATGAATGAGGCCCTAAATCACTTATGGCTGATATCTGGACACCTGCATGGTGGTCCTTGCTTCATTATTCCTAGCATACTTTATCTTGTCTCACTATTATTTCTGTACAGGAAGGCAAGGAAGTATGGACCTATCTCTGAATATGAAAGGCTGACATTGGCGGCAATGGCCAAATTCCATTTTGGATATGCTTTCTGGAAAAGTTTCTTTTCAGTGGTACTTTAACTGTAAGCCCAATATGGTAACAATCCATTATCTACTTGTCATTTATCTTCCACCACTGTCTATATTTTATTTGAATAATCTTCCTACCCACATTTTCCCACTTTCAATCTCTTTCTTTCCTAAACAAAAATAAGGGTGGGGGGAGGGGTAAAGGTATAGCTCTATTTCTTTGTTAGATGAGTGTTTACAACTGTATATAACATGAAAAGTAATTTTACACTCACCCCCTTAAAGCAAATAGTAAACCTCTCCAGACCATGCTGCAACATTTTGAATTTTAATGTTGCCCATTTCTTCTACACACAAAGCTTTTTTGGGGGGGCTGTCCCTTTTCCCATCATACCAGCCCTTTGGAACCACTGCATGGTACTGCTTTACACTGAACTAAGAGAACTTCTTGACTACTCCAGGTTTTTTTTGAACATGGGAAACTCAATCCTCCCCTTAAAAGTATACAGATCTGTAGCGGGGTATATGCAATCACACCCCCTTTGAATTGTGTAGCATATACAGAGTGAGCTCTCTACCACCTCCACCTCTGGTCATACTTCCCAGCACCAGAGATCTCTCTACTGGAACCTTCTTCTCAAAATCCTAGAATTGCACCTGAAATTATATTACCTAGCTGTATTCCAGAGCAAGATCTGATTTGATAGGCACCAGTATTCTAGGAGGTTTTCAAAGGCAAAACAGGGAGGCAGTTACCCAATCCTGATGGAAGACTAATGGAAGTCCGGCCTCTTGGCTTTCAGTGAGAACTGGGTACCTTATTGACCTTATTGATGCTTTCCTGCAATTGCTGTATTTCTCACATTTCAAAAGTCACCATGAACAAGACCCGACCTAGACATTGTCATGAGTCTCTTAAATAGACAGTTATATAATGGTGATTATGATGTCATTTTCTTCTGAAACCATGCACTTGGTAGTGGGTACTGGGAAATTTTTATTTCTCCCTGGGAGATAACACCTCTTTTAAATCTTGCTGACTAAACACATGAAGACAAATCCACCCTACGATTCCATTCATTTGGTTTTAATCTTTACTTCATAAACGTGAGATCTTGAGTGATAGAGTACAACTGTTTCAATTAAATAGCGTGTGCTTTATATTTTGGCAAGAGCTTTGCATACCTAATAAAGACAGGATTACCCTACCTGTACATAACTGATTTGCATTAGTTTCAGATCATCGTACCAGATACTGTTATTCACATTGAGCTCTCTAAAAGCTTGCTGTTTTCAGGAACATTGAAGCCAATAGGCAGTTACATTGATTGGCAGAATGATATTTAACAAAATTAAATGTAGTGTTATCTGTATTTTTTCCAGCTTCCTACTAAGTGTTTGGATTAACTTTCTTGACTGTGCTTCATATCAGCCATGGACATTATGAAAAAAATGTATTTCAGAGAAGTGGAAGTGTCCAGCTGCTTTCATACAAATGTGCTTAATATTCCTTCTTATGTGTGCTGGCATCACTTGAAATAAAACCAGTGTGATGATTTTTTTCCCCCTGAAAGACAAGCAGGGTTCGCAGCTTGGCTTGTCTAGGTAGTTTCCTTTAAGTAACTTTAAACATAAGAAGCCAACTCTGGCTTCTTTTTTGCACTGATAAAGAACACTTCTCAGTTTCTCAGCAGTCTGCCATTAATTAGACCAGCTTATTGGTAGCATATGTTGACTGAGTAAATGGTTTATTTTCTTTAGCACAAAAGGTGGCAAGGAAATCAACAAGTCTTCCATCAGATGATAACTTTTCTTTTTCTTTTTGCTGGAACTTCTCCTATGAGCCAGCATGTGTGTCTTGGCGTCAGCCTTCTGTGAACGGAAACAATATGCATGAAATTCTAATCGTTGCCAGCATCCAATAAAATGGCTTTCATCCAGGGCAATGGGATCAACTACTTTTCTAGGGGGCTTTGCATGTGTCAGTAGTAATTGTACAAATTACAGAAAAAAGAACCTTGTCTGCTGAGCCTTAATTTATAAAAATCATTTTATTTAGCAATTATACACCATTTATTTTGCAGGGAGAATATATTTTGTTGTTAGCCAGGCTTGCCCTGGAAAATGTATAATTATATTTTTTATCATTCTTCTGCATGACAACTGTTTACGCCACTACCTACAGACACTCCTGCTGTGCATAGGAGCTGAAGCATAGAGAAAATACCATTCCCTGTTTCTCTCTTTTGGTACAGTGATTTCTCTGAAGAGTTTGTTACTATATGATTTGTACAGAGCCTAAAACATTTCTGGGAAGCCTAAAAGTCTGAAAATCATTGTATATAATAATAAATATCTATTGATTCATTCTTCTGAAGTAGGAGCCATAAGTAGCTATCCTTCTGCTTTTTTTTATAGAAATAAGCACCAGTACCTCTAGTTTTCTAGAAGATAAATCTCTTTACAGTTTTGAAAAAGTAAAATCTTTTTCCCAGCTTGATTACTCTTTGAGACTGGTGCTGGCTTTCAACCATAGTACAAGTATAATGGGGATTCTGAGAATAAAGAATAACACTGAGGTTTGGCTTGTAGGATTCTGCAGGAGGTAAGAATCCTTGGTGGGCACCCACATTTGCTCCAGCTCCTCTATGCTCATTTGACCTTGTTTACTATGTAATGTAGGGATGTCAGACATATGGCCCACAAGTTGGATCTGGCCTGTGGTGCAGTTCTATCTAGCCTGCTGGGCTACCGGAAGTTGGGGGCATGGCCTGCTTAAGAATTCAGAGCCTCTGGGCCCCATGTCCAGAAGAAAGAGATTCCAAGCAACTGAGATCGAACCACTCTCCTGAGTTGAGGTTGTTCTATGTTCTTTCACCTCAAGACAATCAGTCTAAGTAGACAGAGCAGCAGAGGCAGCAGTATGGCATATTCCCACTTAAATCTGAATGCCTAAATACAAGCAATTTTTGGTTTCCTTGTGAATGTCACATCGTTTCACTTTTTCATGATTCTCTTGTAAATAAAACAACTTTTATTAGCCTTTAGGTGGAAATGGCTGTCAGGAGCAAAATGTTTCCATTGGGAAAACATAAGTCTAAATTTAATTTGGATGTTCATTAAAATACAATGTTGCAATAAGCAAAGCTGAATGAAACTGAATGCAACAGTATTCTGTGTGTTCATTTAGTCCTCCAGTAGATTTTCATGTTGCAAGACCACATTATCCAAGTGTTTCTAGGTTTTCCTAGACAATAGAAACAATACCCTCTTTAATGCTGTGAACTAAGCTCATGTGTATGGAGATCAAACTTCATTAACCCTTTAGTATCTGATTAAATACACACAACTAAAGCATGAGTCTAATGTTATTTAGTAAGGTTGTGCAAAGTGGGCCCTATTTGATTCAGTTTCGGCCTGAATCAGGGATAGTGATTCGATTCCTTGATTCAGATCACTCTCCGTGCTTTGATTCAGCCAAATCCAAGTCTGAAGATTCCATGCTGGTTTGGTGAATCAGTAATTCAGCCATAGACACAGCTTTAAATGTTTTTTCTACATACCTCAAGGTACCAGTGTGGTTCATGAATGCTGCAATGCTGGGGCAGATGGAGCATCCCACAGGAGTGTGTGTGTTGGGGGGGCCCTCCACACGCTTGGCCGTGAACCCAGAAGTGGACTGGAAGTGCTTCTGGTTCACTTCCAGGTCTGCTGCTGAGCACACTGGGGAACCTTGCACGCTTCTGTGGGATGCTCCATGCACCCCAGCATTGCAGCATTCACAAGCCGCCTGCTGCCTAGAGGTATGTAGAAAAAACATTTAAAGCTTTGTCTGTGTCCAAATCGCCAAATCTTTCCAAATCTCTCTGAATCAATTCAGAAGGTTCAAACTGGATTTGGAGAGATTAAAGGGTCCTTTGATTTGATTTGGATTTGGAGATTCGGCCACTGAATAGGGCCGAATCTCTGCTGAATTGAATCAAGGACCGAAGCTTTACACAGCCCTATTATTTAGGTCTCATCCCCAAAATTTCAGGGATACCTGGAATGAAGGCTAAAATACAAATAGCATATACAATATTGCTTCAAAGGAAGCAAATGCACAGGGTTTTAATGATGGTTGCTCTCAGAAAAAACAAAGACGTAAAACTTCAGAGTAAAGCAAATGGAAATGATGTAAAGTTGCATTTACTGTTTACAGAAAATTGTTTCTTAAGAGGCCATTGATTTGGACAGTGATGATACATTTAAGGAGGAATTCTTTCAACTCAGGAATCCTCAGGGACTTGGTTCTCAGAACAAGGAATTTGCATAATCATTGTCAGCATGCAAATTCCTTATTTTTCAAGCAGAAAGGGCACATAAATGTTTAGTAAATAGGGACAGATGAGGATTTTTACATTCTTTCTGAGTCACAAGTGAACCATTATAATATTGTTGATATGTTGAGTAAATTTAAAAGCATCCAACCAGGAAAGAAGCTATTGTCTGCATAAATATATATATCCTACTACATGCATCCAGAAGAGCTCCCTTATCAGGGGAGCTGCTAAGTATATGCACTGAGAAAAATTAACATACTGTCAACATATACCTTATGCATTTTACGCCTTCCAGAGACAGCTTAATAAAAACAAGTTCTTTTCCATAAGTAAAGTTCAGCAGCCATAAAGAAATATGCCCTGCATGTTTCCATTTCATCTTTACATATCTCATAATTAAAGATGTGCCAAAGTTCTTGAAAATAACTCACTTGGTCAGTGAACCACATTATTCAGTGATTTGCAGATATCACAAAAGAGAAAGCTTAGGCATTTTGATTCACTTCTCAAATCAGCATACTGTTTCACTGCATTATGTCTTGCCAAGGTTGGGCAAATTGACTCGCATTGCTTCGCATCACATTACTATGCATCAGGTCAAAGCATCACTTTTTTTTTAACATCAGACAGAGGGGTTTTAAGTGGTGAGTATTAAAATCAAAACAAATTTACTGGAAGCCTCTGAAACGAGCTTGAAGGATTTCCCCCCGCAATAGAAATATACCTTTTAAAATAATTTTAAAGACAGCCAAATGGGTTGTGGTTTAAGTAGTAAAATCAATCCTTCATTCCTTTTTTGGGTAATTTGACATGATGTAGTGGCCAATCCCATTCCCATTTAAGTCAGAGTGAAAGGGACTGGCCTGCACTACTGCTACTCAAATCTAAAGACCACAGCAATATTCAAAATCCTTGGTTTCGCATACAATATGTATCACTATTGTTTACTAAGAGCTGAAGCATCCATAGATTATCATGGTTTATATACTATCCCAAAGAACCTTTGAGTGCACTGCATTGGAAGTCGATATAGAACTAAGCTTCCTGGCATGCAAATCCAGATTTGGATCTGGGAGGATTCCTGGCAAATTATTCTCATTGCTGAGATATCTATTATGAGTCAATTTGCCTCTAGCTCTGCAGTGTTATTCCCATTTTCCTTCCTTTAAGAGAGAATTTCTGTCTCAAGGTCAGTAAGGTATCTTAATTAATTTTGTGATATCCCATAATGCCACAGGCTTTATATTCCTATATTTCTACTGCAATGGGTAGGGAATAGCTTGTGAATGATGTAATTTGGGCTGCATTTTATATTGCAGCAAAATTCTACAGTTTAAAAGTATATGTCAGAGCCAATGCAATGCAACTAGAAATGTCTTTCTCTTTAATGTTTGGGTACTTTCATTGTGGGCCAGATGCATTCCTATTGGAACAGACTGCTGTAATTTCCCTTACTAAAGGAATTCTGCTAGGGGTGCTAGCTATATAATATGGCTGGGTTCTATCAGAACCTCTTGGGAAGAAAACATATTGAATTGGCGCATCTCCTCATGTATTGGCGCCATTCACATTTGAGGTTTGCTGGTTTGTGCTTAGTCATTAGTAGATTATGAGATGTGAGGGTTTTTTGTACTGTTGTGGTCCTCAGTTCAGGCAAAGCTCTACCTCGATTTTGTTGGTGAAAGCTCTAAATACATAACAGAAGCATAAAATCATAGATATTGGAGATGGAAAAGACTAGTATCCCAATGCAAAATTGCATCTGACAGTACATTTGTTAGTACTCTTGTTTCTTCCTGACCCCAGATTTGGTGACTGGCTTGACATAATGTGTATAAACCAGAAGGAAGCAAGACTTCTTTAGTACCATTAGAAGCACTACTGCACCCAGCCAAATTCCTGCCTTTAGCTGTGGTCAATATGCAACATACAAGAGGGAGGCAGAAAAGACAGCACCCCACTTCTCCTTCTCAAAGATAGTAACTACTTCATGGGGTGGAGGTGTTGGGGAGGGGGCCGGGGGAGGGAATTTATTTCTATAGCCAGCCCCTCTGCAGCATATTGAGCTGGGTTGGAGCAGCTCTGAGCTAGCAGGCTTGACCCCCTGGGAGACACTACCAGCTGGGGCTGCTCTAACTTGGCTAAGTGTGCTGCGGTCCAGGGTGCCTGTGTAAACACAATACCTGGAAGCAATTCCAGTCCAAGATGTGCATGAGTTTATTGCATCACATTAATTTCACGTGTAGATATGCCTACTGTATTCTAAACAGTGTCTTTAAAATGCCTTGCAGAGTGGTACTAATATTTCTCGTCTCTACTGAAAGTGCTCTACTTAATACACCCTAGGATTGCTTCCTTATCACATTGCTAGCTGATGGCCATTAAGTGATATATGTAGAACGCTAAACAAATGCTTTCCTTCAAATGCTTTAAAACTTGTAACTGTCTAGATGTTCACAGCCCATCCAGGAAAACGAAAACTTTGAGAGATAACTAAAGGTACCCACCAAAGCCATTCCTTCATGGGCACTGTCAGATGTACAGCTCCCTGCTGTAACTCATGGTGCTTAACAGGAAGTGCCATGAGTTACAGTGATCCCCTTGACTCAACAGACTCTGTTGGGTCTGGGGGCTTCTGAGATCAAGCTCCAGTCTGGAGCCAGAAGCAGACTGGCTAAGTTCGCAGATAACACCAAATTATGGGGAAGTGCAGTCACGCTAGAGGATAGGCTGGCATTTTGGCCAACCTGGACAGCCTTGCAAGGTGGGTGAATCAAAACCTGATGACATTCAACACAGAGAAATGCAAGGCGCTCCACCTTGAAAGAAAAACGTCACATCATACTAATAGGCTTGGTAGTGCTACACTCACTAGCACCATGACCAAAAAAGACTTGGGGGTCATGATTGACCACAAGATGGACATGAGCCACCAATGAGATGTCGCAGACAGCTAAGCAAATAAAAATCTGGCTTGCATCTACCAAAAGCATCTCAAGCAAGACCCAAGAAGTTATCCTCCTGCTTTACTCAGCCTTGTTGAGGCTGCAGCTGGAGTACTGCATCCAATTCTGGGCTCCACACTTTAGAAAGGATCTGGACATGCTTGCAAGAGTCCAGAGGAGAGCCACATGCATAGTTAGAGGTCAAGAGAACAGGACTTATAAGGAGAGGCTGAGAGGCATGGGACTTTTCAGCCTGGAGAAACGAAGGCTCAGGGGTGACTTGGTGGCAGCCTGTAAGTATATAAGGGGGTGCATCAGGAACTGGGAGAATGTGTTCACCAGGGCACCCCAAGGAAAGTCAAGGTCTAATGGTCACAAACTGCTGGAAGACCATTTTTGACTGTACGTAAGGAAAAACTTCTTTACCGTCCGAGTCTCCAGAGTCTGGAATAGACTCCTCCCAGAAATGGTGAAAGCACCTACTCTGGATACCTTTAAGAAATGCTTGGATGCTTATCTTGCTAGGGTGATCTGACCCCAGCTGACTTCTTGCCTCTTGGGCAAGAGGCTGGACCCAATGAGCTCATGAGGTCCCTTCCAGCCCTAATGTCTATGAAATCTATGAAGTCTATGAGGCAGCTGCATGTCTACAACCTCTCTCCCCGACCCCACCCCTTCTTCCCCCAGCTCCAGAGCAGTCTTCAGGATGGGAGGGGGAGAAGGGAGGGGAGGCAGTTCCGTTTGGGGTTTGCCCAGCCTTTGCTGGAGAGGAAGGCTCCAATTCATATTCCCCCTCCAGCGAATGCTGGGCAAACCCCAGATGGAATTCTCTCCCCTCCCTTTCCCCCTCCCATCCTGAAGACAGCACTGTGGGCAGGGATGGGCTGTATCAGCTAAGCCCTACTCCCTGCATTCACTGACAGAAGTTAATGAAGATGTTTCATTTTGGAGTGCTTTCTTCTAAACCTTCATGTAATTAGGGTTTATCTGTCGTGCTGTTGGGCACTTTTAAAGTGCTCTGCAGCCCTGCTCTTGTGTCAGGGCATGGCTGTAGAGTACTTTCAGGGGGCCAGTCATGCAACAAAATGTTACTTCTGTTAGCACCCCATATTACATATATACTCTAGGGTGTAGCCCAGAAGAGCACAGACCCATTTGTTTTTAATATATCTAAACCATTAATGTTTTGTTGCAGTCAAAAATCCTGTAAATCATCTCCTTTGTGAAGAATTCCCTATTTTTGTCACTCACATTTATGGAAAAGCTGTTACTGTTATTTGTGATATTTTCAAATTCAAAGCATGTTATTTGGCTTAGTACTTTAGCCCTGATCTCAATGTGGTAGGACTTTTGAGTTTTTCACAAGAGATAATATATGTTTTCAAGGGTTTGCATTTCTCACACCATCAAGCTCTGATAGCAAAGGAAAGCTACTGGAGTGTGGTTTTGATGGCCGAGAAAACTGGATGGCAGAAAACACTAATAGAACTGTGTGTGGTGCTGGATTTGGGTCTGTCTGTTTTTTGACTTGGGCAGGTTAGTGTTGGTGGCAAGGGATGGCATGTTTGGGCTGATCTGGAGATTTAACATTAGTAGCTTCAAATCTTCTTTTACTGATTGGTTGAGGACTGTTTAATTTCTCTAGCATGCAGATGATGAACAAAAGAATATTGTTGTAACATCCTTAATTTCTCCTTCCCTCTTCTCCTCTTTCCTTGTGATTCACTTCACGTTCTCTCACAAATTGAAAGTATAAAATAGAATTTGAGGAAATGTGCATTTTCACTTTCTGAGAACTAATTTTCTGTATTACCAGGAAAAGCTGTAGATGCCTAGCAATAGACATAGTTAAGGTGATAAATAAATTATTCTTGATCACAGTGCAGGGGCATATAATGAACTAGGTATTTAGTCAAATATGACTTAATAAGGGTTTAATGGGTTCAGCTGTGTTTGATCATTTCAAGGATAGCTTTTCTTAAACTGAAACATTTTACCTTTTTTGAGGTATCTGCTTTCATTTACACTGTAACAGGTGTTTCATGAATTATAATTCAGGAAACATATCGGGTGCAGGCATTTTAAGAATATATGTACACCCTAAATTCTGAATTTTTCATATACTTTTCTGCAGAGCTGACCAATAACACTTCTGAATAAATAGAAACATAGTAAAGGTCTGGATTTAGATGGTGGGTAATCCATTTCTGACACTCTGAGATCTAGGATCATTCTTTTCTCCAGGCTGTAACCCATAGTTCTGATGTGTATAATTCACATCTTTCCTTTCACAGTGACCTTTTAAGCCCCATGGAATTACCCCAGGTGCAAAATTCCTGCAAGATGGGAGTACCATTTTAAATACCAGTGATAATTGCAAAACCAGCTTCTTGATTGGCCCAAAGAAAAGTGTGTTTGTTTAAGTATTCACATATGAGCCTTTTAGCTTTCACCGATATACCAACATGCACACAGGGAAAAATAATTTCTTTTAATGTGTGGCAAGTTGAGTATATAGACAATTTGCATGAGTAAGTGCAATCCATCATAATATATCACCGAAGATTAGCCTGCTTATGAGGCTGACATGTTTTGAAAGCAAAACACCAAAGTGAAATTTATTTTCAAACCTGTACCTCTATAGCTTTGATCAAGGAAACAAAGCATGATGTTGTTTTAAGAAGACACTAATGACTGAAAAAGAAGTGATCTGTTTAAAAATCTTGATCTGCTCTGGATAATGGCTACAGGCCTTACTACAACTCTCATTAATGTTGATGAAAAATTCCTATGCCTTACTCAGCTGCAGTCTGCTAGTTAGAAATTTTAATATCTATATCTCTGATTACTAGAATGTATGTCTGGTGAAGACTTACTTTTTTATAATCAACAAACATATTGCATATTGTGGAATACAAAGATTTAGAATCTAAAAGCATCGACGAACAGAAAAATATAAGGCCATATGATTGACAGGACAAGAAGCAGACAGACAGGTACTGTGTGTAATAGACTAGAACCAGCCTCTGGAAAAAACATGAAAAATGGAAATTAAAACAACAGAAAGACAAAGAGCATTCTGAATTTGTCATAATTCAATTTTTATAGCTTTGCACACATTGTTATTCAGCCAAAAATGAGCATAAGGTTTTATGAATTTAATGATACATTTCTGTGTTTGTGTGCGCATGTCTTGCATTCCTAAATGAAAAATGGAAAAATAAAAGCTGAGAGTGTGATGTGATTTTAGGTCATATGTCAAGTCTATTTGAAACATCAACTGCATCAGTTCACCTCCAAATGATACTAATATTAAGCTTTCAGATGTATATTTTTTAACAAATAAAACTGAAAGAGATAGAACCTGTGTCCTCAGAACAAACATTTTGTTATTTATGGGATCATCTGGGAAAGAATATCATTTTCCCATTGAGACTTGCAATGGATATTTATGTGTGTCTGGATGCAGTTACTGTTAAAGTGTAACTATCTGTATCTGTATGACTTCGGAAGTTCCCAGCTTTGTTTTCTGCATAGTGTAGTTAGAGAGCTAGTAAAATGAAAGAGTAAGATTTGTCATGTTTATACTAAGTTCTCTTTTCTCCAATCTGTTAATACATGTTCTCTTTCCTAACTTATATGTTCTCTTGATCCATACACCAAGGCTTCCAATGTAAGCACTTATAAAAATGCAATTGCACAGAAAGTTTCAGGCCATCTCATTAGCGATGCATTGGGGGACCATGTGAAAGCAAATGCCTCCCCAGATTTCTGTGCTGATGGTGGGGTGTGGGGCACAGGGCTGCAGCCCAGCTGGAGCCAGGGCCTGGCAGCAGTGGGAGCAGTGGTGACATTTCTGCACTGATAATAGGACATAGGGCTGCAGCACAGTTTGATCTCATATCTGGCAGCAGTGGGGGCAGCAGTGGCACAGAGTTATGCTCCCCCACTGTCAGCGTGTGACGTATCATCAATGGGCCCTTTATGGAATGATTTTTCCTTCCAGTTGTTGTAGATTTTCATTAATTTATTAAGAATCTCATTTGATGCTGCTTTTCTAATCTAGTAGCAGTCTCCATTCATCACCTTGCACTACTTAAGACAATGGACCTTCTAGAATAAACACTGTGGGCATGTTCAAATTCAGTTTTTACATACCCTGTACCTGTCATAATTAAAGTTTGCTTCAACTGACAGATTAAAGGGTTCCATGGCTAAACCTTTATTCTGTTAATAGTTAATAGTCATGGAAGAGTCTAGACTAACTGAATTCTGATTGTACTAACTTAGAATCATAGAAAGTTAGGGCTTGAAGGGACCTCAGGAGGTCATTTAGTCCAACCCCCTGCTCAAAGCAGGACCATCCTGAACTAGATTATCCTAGCCAAACTTTGTCTAGCTGGGTTTTGAAAACCTCCAAGGATGGAGCTTCCACCACCAATCTGGGTATCCTGTTCCTGTGTTTTACTACCATCCTAGTGAGAAAATTCTTCCTAATATCTAGCCTTGCTGCAACTTGAGACCATTGCTCCTTGTTCTGTTATCTGCCACCACTGAGAATAGTTTAGCTCCATCCTCTTTCAACCCTACTTCAGGTAGTTGAATACTGCTATTAAGTCTCTTCCTTTTTACACTAAATAAACCCAGTTCCCTCAGTCTTTCCTCATAAGTCATGTCCCTCATGCCCCCTCACCATTTTTGGACTCTCTCCAATTTGTCCACATCCTTTTTGTAGTGGGGGGCCCAAAACTGGACACAGTACTCCAGATGTGGCCTCACCATTGCTGAATAGAGGGGAATAATTACTTCCCTTGACCTACTGGCAACATACCTACTTCATTAGTCTGTGCAACTGTTTTAGAAATTGCAGAACAGGTATTCTGACTCTTCAGCTTCTAACATTGTTGAAGTCATTTGAATATTGAAAAAGAATAATCATTCAAACATTTTGTTTGAAATCAGTTATATACAGAAAAAAGTCTTTGTACTAATTTTAGATTGTCTTATTAAATGTTATGCTAAATTAATTACTGTTTGATTACCTGAAGAGGTGGTTTATATTTCAGTGTTGGTCAAGCCATTCTCATACTGTGTAGGCAGACCATGTTCTGAATCTGAATATTGCCAAAGTCTGAGAGGGTTAAGGGCAGTGGACTCAATTCATTAGTATTCCTCCAAGAACTACAGTAAAATCTCTGCTATCCGGTACTTAATCAACCATTACTTAACCAACCATAACTGAACTATACTCCATTACCCAGAGTTTCCAGCAGATGGTCAGACATGGGGGAGGGGGAGAAGCTCACACGCTGCAGCTCCCACCACCCTGCGTTGCCGCCGCTCTGCATGCAGCCACTGCTATACCCCGCCCTCCCTCCCTCAGTGCCATGTTATCTGAAAACCCTGCCAGGTTATTTCAGATAACTGGAGTTTCTACGTAACCGGCAATCCCCCTTACCCTGGCGATGCCAGATAACAGAAATTTTACTGTAGTTTCCTAGCAGAAGTACTTTCTATGCAGTTAATTCTTTATCTTCATATGACTTCACAATGTACATCCAATACCATATATTTTAAATGCATAAAATAAGGAAACCACAGTGAAAGGAGTGAAAATGAACTTTCATCTCTAGAAGTTTGTTTGTTTTCATTTTATAAACCAAGAGTGCCATGTAAGTGTCTCATTTCTTGGTTTGCTTAACCATCTGTATGGAACTTCCACAATCTGGTTAGGATGTGAAACGTGAATGTTTATGAAAGAATGGATTTGGTTGATTTTTTAGGATGACATATGTATTATAGATATGGGAAGGACATAGATGAACACTCTGAAAAGCTGGCTGTTTGGTATAAAAGTGAACCTGATCATTGGAAGAAAGACTTCCAAGAGAGAAATCTCTCTGCTTCATATTCATA
>NW_005841921.1:3612041-3614115 GCF_000455745.1 Alligator sinensis
CCCCCCCCCGCCCCCCATTTTATGACATTCATTTTCTGTTTCTTAGACTGTGTGGAACTGCAAATTTCCTAGGACATTTATGACTTCATTAGTATTTGTGTTCAGAAATTTCAGCAATGTTTTAAATCATTTATGTGCATAACTTATTTTCACTTTACGTTAGAATCAAATGAACCTTTATTGACACTGATATAATAGATACAATCATTTACCATTACTAACTTAAGCTAAACAGTATGAATAATTAAATTCCTAATGGTGAGTATAGAAATTCAGGAGGTTAGATCAGGTAAGAAGTGGCCGCCTGATCTAATTTAGTTCACCCATGTACAGACTTTACAATTAGCTCTCTGGTTAGATTGTTCTAAGTGCCAAACTGTACAGACATTCCCTGACAATTAGACTGTTTAAAAATTGGTCCACCTGATCTAACTTAGGGCACCTGAGAGGTGCCCTAAGTTAAACTGGATACAGGTTAGACCATAGGTAATGCATAGGAGGGATATGGGGGGGAAGGCACGTGCCCTCCCTGACAGAGCAAATGCTGGCAGCGGCACCTGCAGGAGCTCACCAGCTCTGGCCTTGTGGACGACACTGGCGGCAGCACCTGTGGGAGCTCGCCAGTTATGCTCTTGCTGCCTATGCTGGCAGTGGTGCCTGTGGGAGCTCGCCAGCTATGGCCCAACTGCAGCCACTGTCAGTGGCGCATGTGGGTTCCCCACCCCCAGCCAGACTCGGGAGGCACCAGTCACCTGTGGATTAGACCAATCTAACCAAACATCTGTACATATTCAGAGTGCAACCACAGGGCTGGGGAAGCCCAGCAATGCGCCAGCCTTGGGGCTGCATTTTTATGAAGTCTTCTGCCTCCCACTGCACTGGGCTATTTTTAGGCCCTGATCCTTCTCCCCACTCCTAACAGATAATCCCTCTGCAGACCAGCCACCTCCCTTGATCCAGGAACCACTCCTGCTGCTGGCTTTACCAGTGTTCATTGTTGCTGGGAGCCCAATCAAAGTAAGTCAGGTTGGGGGGATGGGTGAATTTATTGCATGGGTTGAAATTGGTGTGCAGGGGGAGGGTCAGGGATATAAAAGTATTCCCCAGCGGGGGGGGGGGGGGAGGCACCCCCCACACGGGGGGGGAGAGCCCCCCCACAATTCTACTTAATCCTCCTGGATACCACTCCCCCAAACCCTGGTAGCCCCCCAAGCCTCTCAAGCTCCCCTTTCATGTACCCCATTAGTCCCAGTCCCTGATTCTGCCAACCCCCCCTGCCATTGTCCCACTAGCCTGCCCAATCCCACCCACTTCTTCCCCTACCCCTACCTTGATTTACCTTAGATCGGTTTACCAGCACTTATCTAGTCACTGAGTTAGCTCAAGTGGCCATTTTTTACTTGATCTAACCTCCTGAACTTCTAAGTTTTTTACTTGATCTAACCTTTCTGAGCTTCTAAGCTGTGTGCGCCCCCTGAAACAAAATTCCTTGAAGTTGGGGGCCAGGACACCCCTTTGCTTTATCCTGATCCTCCCTTTGTGTTCACTTGCCATTTGTACTTAATGTACTTATACTTTTAAGAAAAGGGAGGCTGCCCCAGGGATTTCTGAGTGAGCTGTCATCTCCTGCTATCCTACTCCCTGTTCTGAGTTTGTTCTGGCTCTGGCCTTGAGCCCATCTCCACACTACTGCCAGGTACCTAATCTCTCCTGGTCACCACACCCTCCTGGTCCTCCCCAGGCACCCAAACTTCTCTGGTCCCGTCTTCCCCCCCTCACCCAGGCTCTTGCCTCTGGCCCCACTCCCAGGCCTGTTGGGACCTCCTCCTCCCCTTAGTCTCTCCCAAACCTCCAGTTGTTACCACAAGCTGTAATCTTTTAGGTGTTATTCAGGATCTGCAGCCATCCTGCCCAGATGTTCTCTTAGCAACCTCCAGGGCCAAACTGACTGCCCAGCTCAGGCCTGAGCTTATATACAACAAACCCAGTCCCCTTCTAAATTATGTGGTCCCTGATTATCTCCTGCCACATCTGCCATCTGCCTCATCTGCAGCCTTCCTGCTCTTAAAGTAGC
>NW_005841921.1:3614125-3633736 GCF_000455745.1 Alligator sinensis
CTCCTACTATAGTAGGGCACCTACATGAGTTTCTAGTCAGATGGGAAGAAATTGAAGAAGGCCGGCAATGATCTTTGTCTGAACAGCAAGACATTGGATTCTTTGGGCCTGGTCCTATAATTCCTTGCTACTCTGAGTAGTTTGTGCCCACCTCTGTTCGATTATCCGCTCCCATGCCACTCTAGCACGTGCGCCTGGTTTTGGGCGTGATGAGATCCTGTGCAATCCTGGAGAAGCCTCTTGGTCACTCCCGGGGAAACCCCAAAACTTGTCTGCCATGACTTTGGATGGTTCTTCAGTGGTGGGGATTCCCATTGAGGGGACCTCTGGGATTGTCACATTTCCCGGTGGATGTATGCGGGGCTCCACCTTCCCTACCCCCCATCCATATGCCAGCCTTTGAGATGAGCCCAAGATCTTTGTGCAGCTTGCCCTCCAGTGGTGTCAGTCCTGGATCTTCCCTTCTTTCTTTTTTTCCTTTTTTTCCTTCTTTTTTTCCCCCTAAGCCAGGAGTTCTGGCTGTTCCACCTTGCCCAAGCTGGTTTCTTTTGTGGCTCCTCGCTGAGCTGCCTCATGTCCTGTGTTCCCATGCTGCTTGCCGCTGGTGCAGGACGCTTCCCCTGATCCCATCAGTGCCAACGTCAGCCTCTGTGTCTGGTCTTCCTTTTCTTGCCGGTGCTGGATGCACTCAGAGTGGGGAATCATCACCACTCCTCTCACTCCCGGCATTCCCCCTCGCTCCCTCTCGGAGCTGGCTTTTGAATCTGCTGAGCAGTGTCTCCCACTGATGTCACCTGGCTCCAGCTGCAGATAAGTGCAGCTGATAAACAGCACGGGTCTTTCTCCTGTGTCCCCGGATTGTCAGCGTCCTACAAGGGGTAAGTTTTCTTCCTTTTCAGGGTTCTTCTTTAGGGGTTGCCTTCCCCTTGTCCCGGGCTCCCTGATGGGTGGGGCTCCTCGCTCACTCATGCTTGTACCCCTGCGACACAGTCCAATGGGACTCTGTAGTCAGTCAGATCAGACCTCCCTGTAAATCTTTACATAGGCAACCCGTTTTCCCCCTGGCTTTTATCAAGGGTATATTGCACTAATGTTTTCTCTTGTCCATTTGTTTGCAGTATTTTAAATAATGCTATTTAAATAACCAGTATTAAATAAACCAAGAACTCTAGGCTCAATTTCCTTACCCCATGGGAAAACCCATGTAAGAGGGGCAAAGGGCAAGATATTTTTATGAGTTTCTTTCTTCTCACACTTACTTATTTCCTTTCACAGAATTCATTATATGATACCAATTTAATTACCAATTCAGTTAGTAGAAGTTTTGCCACCAGCTTTAATGAAACAATAGAAAAAAATGGTATATGAATGCATCAGGCATGGCTGGTGACCTGTGAGGCAGGTGGGGCAGGTGGAGCCTCACACTGGGAGTGACCCTGCACAGCTGGGGACAGCAGGGCCATGCAGGGATTCCTCATCACTGTAAGCTGCCTCCCCCACTGCTCTAGTGATGCGCCCCTGCACCTGCCACTGCTTTGAGGAGTGCATCCCCATGCCACTGCCCTCACTGCAGCCCCGAGCACAGGGGGTGCAACACGGGGGCACCAGAGGGAGAGAAGCAGTGAGGAGGAGGTTTTCTGTGCAGCTCCTCTGCTCCCTGCAGTGCTGGGTCATGAGGGGAGAAGCAAGGCAGCAGGGAACAGCAGCAAGCAGGGGGCCTGCTGTTCTCTGTTGCCTTGCTTCTCCCCCCCCATGACCTGGTGCTGAAGGGAGCAGAGGAGATGTGCAGAAAACCACCTCCTCACCACTTCTTGCCCCCTGCTGCCGCGGCAATGTGCCCCCTGTATGAGGGGCTGCAGTGAGGGCAACATCACAGGGCTGCACTCCTCAAAGCAGCGGCAGGCACAGGGATGCATCACCAGGGCATTAGGGGGGCAGCTTGCAGTGGCAAGGAATCCCTGCACGGTCCCACTGTCACAGCTGTGCAGGGCCACTCCCAGTGTGAAGCACCACCTACCCCACCTGTCACACAGGTCACCAGCCATTCCCGATCCATTCTAACTGTTGAAGTGTTTCTACTGTGCATGCACTATTAGGGTGGTAAGGAGATTGCCCTGAGGTCCCTTACTGTGCATACTCAACTTTTTGTTGTGTATGCTCAGTGCATGAGCATAATCATGATCATGACATTGATCATATTGTTCTGAAACTGACGGGGTGGTGCCTGAGAGCCCCCTATTGACTGGCCACCACTGGAATTCATAGAGGACAGTGTTCTGCCCTGTACTATGATGTGTACTGTACTATGTGGCTAAGATACTGCCATTCAAATCAGGTGTAATCCAACAGTTTATAACATGCTACCAAAAGCTCTATCTTCAAGCACAGCTTGCTTGCTCACTCTTAGTCCATGTACATCAGCCATGTAAATGAAGTGGTGGAAACAGCTCTAATATTATTTCCCTCCCAAGTAGGCTAAAGAAAAAAGATTTCAAGGAGAGTAGGGAAGGTAGGTTCACATCCACATTTCCAGGATTGACATGTACAAAGTAGAAGCAACTGGGTACAGTATGCTTGAAAGTGATGTTCCTGGGAGTGTTGCAGAAGGAATGTAGACTGTTCATAAAAGTAGAAAATGTAACCTTGGTTTGTTATGAAAACCCAGAAACTGTAAAATACCACATATTGTTTAAAGATTTTGGGGGGCTGTTTCTCAGCACACTGCAGAAGGCGTGACTGTAATGTACAAAGCTGCCATTTATAACTTTCTTGCCAATATTTTTTATAATAAGCTCAACATAAATCCTGGCATAGGACCTCTTAATGACCCTCAGTGCTATGTTGCAGATTGTACTTTATATATTTATATGAAGTAGTAGGATAAGCATTAGCCTTGGAGCATTTTCTCTCTTTCAAAGGGGGAAGTTTTTGAAGGGCAATGTGACCACTAGAATTTTATTAAGTCATTTGAAAAGAGGGAGTAAAAGGAGACTAGAGAATACTACTTGCAACTGATGTATAGCCACCCACCATCTGAGAATGGAATTTGAAAAAGATGGTGGGTCAGATTTTCTGTTGTCCTACACCTTTTTTAATCAGTTATAGAAGTGTAAAGTGGGTGTAAATCATTACCATTTAGTGCTTTGTATTAGTATAAATGACTGCATAAAACATAAAACCACAAGAAACCTGGCCCTTTCATTGCTCTTTGGAATTTACTGAGGTAGCATGATCCAATCATGTGGTTTCTCAGAGACAGTTTTAGCCACCACTGCTTTAGATCTCTAGATTTCATGGAATTTGTACAGTGAATGATTTTGTTAATCTGAAGTAGACACCGATTCAAGAAAGCATCACTTAAGAGAGAAATTTGACTTGTTAGAAGGAAGCCCATTGCTCAGACTTAAGATTTTTGACAAAATGGAAGAAAAAAAGGGCATTAAGTGGTTCAAAATGTCAGTGTCCAACTCTCAATCTGGGCTATTGTGTCTGAGAGGGACAGTAGATTCCCCTCCCCCCCCCCCCCCCCCCACCTTCTGTAATTAGAATATTGAATTTGGGAGCTTTGAGATCAGTGGATGAGGAGTTAGATAGCTGCTAAATATTATTATAGAGGATTGGTAGAAAGTTTGATTTTTAAAAATGGAATTTAATATTATTGCTTTCACTCTGCTATTGCAAGACTTGAGGTGGGATCTTAATCTCATTTGGGTTTTATATCTAACTGGAATATGGCATCACCTGCAGCAGTATGCCCAGAGATACACCTAGTTCAGTTTAATTTGGCTTCAAAGGGAGGAGTCACACCATCTTCATCTTCAAAGTTTGTTTTAAGGCCAATTTTTCTCCTTTATAGTGGAAAAAAGTCAAGAATAAAATCTAGTAAAAAAAGATGAGCTGAAGGCCAGACATTTTTTTGAAGGATTATATTTTGCAAATAAAACAGAGCTGTTTTACATTGTAAAAAAAGTAATACATTTTATAGTCCGACTGTAGGCAACAGGCAATTCTTTAGGCTCCTCAGTTCCCTGCCAACTATGCCAGAAACATCTGCAGGAACACATCATTTGAATAAGACACTTAAGTAAACAGGATCATTTATTAAAATCCCAGAATACTTGATTTTAAGGGGAATTAAAACTTTCCTGCCAGGTAACTTAAAAGAAAATAATATCAGAATAGGCACAGAATCATATTTGGAGACAAGATGGCCAAGTTATTGGATATATATATGCTGTGAAAGTCTGTCCAGTACCTGAAATACTGAGATATTTCCATGTTTAGCCTTTATTTTTCAAAGGAGCATAAGGAGATTTAGGAACAATTTCAGAAGCATTTATATGAGTTAGAAGCTTTTAAAAAAACACTTGCTAGTCCTTAATTCTAATTGTTATGCAGTGAAGTGTGTGTGTCTGGCTTTCTTAAGTGTCTTTTAAAAATTCCAGCATTAAATTCCAGATTCACTGCCCAAGTAGCCTGTAGCTTAACTACAGTAAACGCTCTGTTATCCGGCATCCCCTGGGAATGGGGGATGCCAGATAACAAAATACGCCAGTTAATTGAGTGGCCCTGGCCGCCACTTCTCCTGCTGTGTCTGGGGCATCGTTCTGCCCCTCCCATGGCATCGCTGTCCCTCCTGTGGCATTGCCACCCATCCCACAGGCCCTGTGGGAGGCAGGCCCCACAGAGCCCCACACAGCCTGTTATGCCCCCAGGCTATGGGGGCTCAGCAGCACAAGCTGCTTTGCCCCCGGCCACGGGGGCTTAGAGAAACCAGAAGTGCCACAGTGGGCACTTCTCTTACACTTTATCTTACAAGCCGGCATGCTGGTTAGTAGAGCATGCTGGCTTGTAAGATGCTGGATAGTGCAGCTTTTACTGTACTTGTCTTTGACATAGGTTTTGAAATATTTCACTAATACAGAAATTACCCTTCTAATTACAGTTCTGTGTAACGTCGATTATACACCTGAAGTATTGGAATCTGTTGGAGCAGGGACTTGAAGGACATAAAATGAGCAAGTATAGATTATAAATATTATTAGATGTGATGTGCTATTGATTTTTAGGGAAAACTCTCTCTTCCCTGGAGCATAGGAAGTGAGAAGGGAGAAAGAATTGCAAAGAAATTTAACTAAAATGTGTTCCATTTTTTATATTTAATTTTAGTCAACATTTGCTTCCTTAGATGTGTCCCTTCTTTAATTTCATTAATGTTTTCCTTTAAAACTGACAAAAGTGTAAGCTGTAGGCATAGTAATTTTATATATACAAATATAAAACCATGCAGTCTTTCAGGAATGGCCTGTTTTTCAGTACTGAGTCCTGAGTAAACCATTCCATTCTATTACTCCGAGACTGGGTGCTCTGGCATCGGCACACTGGTGGCTTTCCAGTAGATAGAAATGAATTTTGACCCCTGGCAAAGGCTCTGTCCCTTTCTGGAATGATTCAATTGGCCAATATTTACAGTGGGATAAATCGGTCTTTTAGGCTAGGAACAGACATTTAAAAAGCCCGCGCCTGAATTGATTCAATTTTTTGCAGGTTAGTCTAACAATGCAGTCGTATGGCTTCAATCGCTCAGGCTAGAAGCCGGGGGGGCAGTAGAGTGAGATCTCCATACTCTTCCATATTGCTGAGCTGGTGGGGGTGGGGGGAGGGGGCATGACCACGCCCAGCAGGACACTATGATTAGGGAGGGGTTTCAACCCCCACCTCAGTCTGCACAATCCCTCCCTACCCTGGCCGGCATAGTCCCCAGCTGGGGTGTGCCTGAAGGGGGAGGGGGGAATCAACCCTCACCAGGCTTTTGCTTGCTCACTGCTCAAAGGGCAGGGAGTGTTGCCAGAGCCCAGCCCCCAGCTAGCACTCTGAGGCAAAGGCAGGGTTGGGGAGGGGTTTGGAATGGACTGCTTGTGTGGAGTGCATGCATCTGTTGATGATACTGAGCCTTTCAATCTCCCTTTCCCTGCTTTTTAATACTGTCTGCAGCAAACTGATGACACTAACAGGTCCCATGCATTGCAAATCAGGTCATTTCTCACAGTTCTCTCTGTCCCCTTTTGAACACTGACAGATTGCAGCCTTTGAAGCAACCAAGGCAGTAGGCAGCAGGCAGCTTATCAGAGCACAAAGCTTATCAGCCCATCAAGAACACAAAAGCCTTTCTCTCTCATTAGTTCAAGCTCTTAATTAGCTTTTTCACAGGCATTTGTAAGGAAGAACCAAAGGACCAGAACCAGCTGACCTGTTGATTAGTTCCGAAAAGCCCTAAGCAGAGACTATTCTGTCTGCATTTCTGCTAGTGAAATTGGAGACACACACACATAGATACCACTCAGCATTAGTGAGCATGGGGGTGGCATGGCCATGCCAGATGGGATCTTTCCATTGGGGTCCTTGCTGAGGGAGAGGGGGAACCCTGTTGAGCAGTGAGGGAGGGAGGGGTGGGGCAGGGGGAAGCCAAGCAGATGCTGTTTTGCCTGCAGTCTTCTCCTCCTTCTTAGCCAGCCAGAGCTCTGGCTAGAGAGGAGAGGGTCAGGGCCAGCGCTGCTCTCTGGAGCAGACATCCCAGCCCAGTCCAGGGCTGAAAAGCATGCTGGGGTTCTGAGGGACACTGATTTAACTTAAGCCAGGAAGGGGTTTCGGACAGAAGTTGCATAAACCAGTTTGTCCCAAATCAGTTAAGTCTGATACTACATTCAACCTGGTTTCTTAAACCAGTTTTGGTTATTTTGAAACTGGTTTATGTGCACTGAATTTATGTTTTGTTACAGGTTTAACCAGTTTCTGATCACTTAAATCAGCTTCTGTGTAACTTCTGTCCCTAGCTTTAAGAAACAAGCCAGCATTTATTAGTCAAATGGAACACAATATTTAAAGGTCATAAACAGAATTGCCTGCCCCTTTCTACAACTTCCTAGAAGTTAATTATATTTTTCTCCAACTGAGTTTCTCATCACCTTGATTGGTCCTGGACTAACATTTTCTATGTGACTTAAGCTCCTTAACACACCCAGTCTCTAGTCTCTTTAAGAAATATCCATCTCTTTGTATTTAGAAGTCTCCAAGTCTCCAAATGTCACCCCCCAGTTGAAATGTCACCCCCCAGTTGAAATGTTGGAAGAAACTTTACCCAACCTATTGTCCCCAGGTGATTTCTTCTGGTGACCAATGACTAATTCTTGTCCCTGGTCCAGCAAAGATATAACACATCCACTGAAACAGTCCATAATAGAATAATCCTAACAACCTCATAATTTCAACCAGAATTTATAAATTATGTATAAATACTGTAAATTGTCACATGGCTGTATTGTCTATCTTTGACAGACTCTTTTCAGATGCTTGCCATGTCTTGCAACATAAGTTTTCATTTCAAATGCATTTTGTAGTCCATAACTTTGCTAATATCCTCCAAACTATGTCTCCTGTGAATTCCTTTGGTAGTGATGACTATTAAACTTCCTATTAACAATTTTCATTTGAACATTTAAATAATGGGTAGTAATGGAGTTGTTAATGGACAAAAATCTGTAAAATGGGTCCTTAAATGATAATTGAACATTCTTTTGCATTTTAGCTGAAACAGCAGATTTGGCAGAAGAAGCTATGATGAATCAGTCTTTGTGACTTTCTTTTTTGTAACCTCATTTTCCTCACTGCTGTTATACATTTTGGAAGCAACTACAAATATATATATCATTGTCATCATCAATGTCAGTTCCACACAGTCACGGAAGATTGTCTTCCATGATTGCCTTATCTGTGGGTCCAAAGATGTCTGACAAGATCAATCCATGATCAACAGCTTCTGTTGCACCTTGGGAATGTGTTTCGTGTGGGGTGGGTGGGTCTGGATTCTTGGTTTGGTCTGCAAAATGCTTTTTCTGCCACTCCCACTTTTTCATCTCCTGTTGTTGTTGTAGGCTTTAAAAGCACTGAGATCCTTGCAGCAGCTTCTTCCTCCATTTTGGGCAGTCCCCCACAAGTTGATGATGATGTTGCATTTTTTCAAATTGTCCTTAAGGATATCCTTGAAGTGCTTTCTATTAGGGCTGTGCAGAATTTCACTTGTTTCATTTCAACACTGTTTTGACTCATTTTGAGCTCAAAACAGAGAAATCAAAACAAAATAAAGGGCTTCAAAAGAGCCTTGAAATGAAATGAGCAGTTGAAATGTTTCAAAAGTTTCAAAATGTTTTGAGTTTCAAAGCGGATGAGCTGAGTTCCCCTTCCCAGCGCTACGATTGGGCTGGGGAAGGGAGTTCAGCCCAGCTGGGCTCCCTTCCCCACCCCAATCCTAGCGCTGGGGAGGGGAACTCAGCTGGGCTCAGTTCCCTTCCCCAGCCTGATTGAAATGTCGAAACAGTGTCAAAACAGTAAAACCATTTCGATGAATCAGAATGGAACATTGTTTTTGAATTGAAACAAAACCTGAAGTGAAACACTGTTCTGTCAAAACGGATGTTGAGGCATAACGCTGCTGTTTCACACAGCCCTATTTTCTTTGTCCTCCTCTTGAACTTTCACCTTGACTGAGCTAGGGGCATAACTTGCTTTGGGAATCTGGAGTTGGGCATCTGGATGACATGGCCAGCACAACAAAGTTGCATGCTTCTGTCTTCCCACTGAATTCCGAGAACCTTCTGCAGGCAGTGTTGATAGGACTTCTCCAGAGACTTGAGGTGTCTCTTGTACATTGTCCTTGTCTCAGATCCATACAATAAAGTAAAGACCATGATTGCATAATAAACCATGAACTGGTTTCAAATCTGATGTTGCAATCTTCAAACAG
Organism: Alligator sinensis; assembly: GCF_000455745.1. Classification (NCBI taxonomy): domain Eukaryota; kingdom Metazoa; phylum Chordata; order Crocodylia; family Alligatoridae; genus Alligator; species Alligator sinensis. Next base: position 3,622,926 of record NW_005841921.1, read on the forward strand.
CTGTTTCCTCTGGCATCAGAAGGCTAGACTTGCATATCTGAGGCAATGATGGATTTCTTCATTGATATTAGCCTTCTGAGAGAGATGGCTTTCCAGGTTTGGGAAATACTCAATGTTCTCCAGTCTCACAGTGAATCTTATTTACCAGAGCTGGGGACTGCTGAGGTCCAGGTGGTCTTGGTTTTGGCTTGGAGCTGACTGAGATTAAACATTTTACCATCCACTCAGTAGTTTAGCTCCACTCCAACTGGAAGCTTGTTGGGTGGTCATATGTAGCATTGCAGTAAGGAATATCAAGAAGAGTGTTGGAGTGATGACACAGCATCACTTAACTCCTATCTTAACTTCAAAGGGATCTGTGATAGAGCCATTACTGTGAACCACTTCTCACATACCATCACAGAGTAGGTAAAGAATTTCAATGGTCATCCATACTGCAGAAGGATTCTCAACCCACAGTGCTTCTCAGCTGACAAAGTTGAAGGCTTTCATGAGGTCAAAGAAGGCCATATAGAGCAGTTTATGTTGTTCCTGATATTTTTCCTTCAGCTGGCAAGCAGTGAAGGTTACCTTAATTGAGCCTCTTGATGTCTTAAACCCACACTGAGATTCCAGGAGGAGCTCTTCAGCAAGTGGAAGGTAAAGGTTCAGAAGGGTTTTCACAATTATCTTTCCTGTGGTGAACAGCAAGGTGATCCTTCTGTAATATCTACAGTTGTACCTGTCTCCTTTCTTGAAGATTGTCATGATCATGGCATGCCTGAGGTCATTTGGCATTTCCTCATCATTCCAGATCCTTAAGATGAAGGCATGGAGGTGTGATGTAAGCTCCACTCCCTCATGCTTGCAGATTTCAGCAGGGGTTCCATCTGCTGCAGATGCCTTGTCATTCTTCATCTGCTTGATTGCTTTTCTCATCTTGTCAAAGGTTGGAAGGATTCTGAGATATTTTCTGACTGGTTTTGTGTGATGGAATTCAGAACACTCCAATAGCAGAATCTCGATTGAAAACATCTTCAAAATGCTCCTTTCAGTGGGTGTTGATGGCTTTACTTTCCTTGATTAGGTGTTCTTCATCCTTAGGTCTCGAGGTGGGGGGGTGATCCCTGAGTGCTCAGACTATAGATGAGTTTGGTAGCACTAAAGAATCTGCATATATCATGAATGCCAGCAGGATGTTGAATCTCCTTCCCTTGTCTTCCCACCACGTGTTCTTCATACTGCGGGTCCTTTTTTGGACCTCTTCCTTGGCTTGGTGATTCAATTTATTTTGCTTGAAGTTGATGTCACTTTGCCAAGCACTAAAGGCCTTGTGTTTGTGGTCAATCAAATCTTGGATCTCCGAGTCATTCCCATCAAACCAGTCTTGGTGTTTCCTGGTAGAGAATCCAGGTGTCTTTGCAGGCACTGATGATGGTGAACTTGAAGGCACTCCAAGTGCTGCTGATATTCTCCCATTGTTGTTGATTGGAATTTGACAGTTTTTTTTATTGAGCTGCTGAAGGAAGAGTTCTTGCTTGTTTGGGTCCTTGCAGCCTTTGACATTAACCTTCCATCAGCATTGCTTCTGCTGCAGCCACTGCTTGGGAGTCAAGCGAGTGACATGAGTGGAAGAGTTGTGGATGATCCAGTGTGTGCTGCTTCACATCAGCTTTCACACAGTTCTTGACAGAACATGACCTTGGAGAACATGGCAAGGAGGCTTAGACAACTGGAGATCTTGCTCCAATACAGCCTTCATCCACCTTCGCAGCCATTGCAATTCTAACATTTTCTTCTGCCTGTGCTACCATTGAGGACTTATAGACCCATGGCTGGGGGCTGTAGAGGCTTATTATTGCAGTGACCTGTACTTGCCATGTCACAACACTGTCAAAGGATACATGTGGCTTTTCAGAAAGGAAATCATTGCCATCTGCTGTCCCCACCACATCCTGGTGGTACTGCAACTGCTTGATCTGTGACTCTTTATTCATCAGAGTTACCCCTGCTTATTTCACAGGTAACCTTCTCTGAAGGTCATTCTGCTATCTACCACCTGTGGATGCACTGGGTAGCAGCACAGCTCTGCCACCAGGTATATATATTCTGCTAAAAAAAATCCATGTCATGAATCCAGCCTGAAGGTTTGGTGATCAGCAATTTGCCTGATGATGTGTGGAGAGGTGAATGGATTTTCAAGTGAAAATGGAACGCATCATATGAAAGATTGCAACTTAGTGGGGACATCTACATGTGCAATTAACTTGAAGCAGCAAAGTCTGGAGTAGGTTGAGTTGGAGTAAACTACTTCCGGGCACAGCATCTACATGTGCACCTGGAACAGCAGCAATTTGATCCAGGGTGGAGCAGTTTACACTAGGGCTGAAGACGCAGGGAGGAGGAGGTGAGCTTTGGGCTCTGAGTGGTGGCATTAGGCAGCGGAGAGGCTGGCTGGGGCATGAGGGTGCTGAAAGTGCAGAGCCATGTAGCTAGGCAGCTGGCAGGAGTCTGGCCATCTGCTGGCTGGGCTGACTGGGCACAATTTACACCCATGGTCAGCATCTACACATGTATTTAATCACAGTTAATTACATCCAACAGTACTATCTTACAGTACTATCTTAAGGTGGCATTAGTTTACTGTGACATAATAGCATCATAGATGTTGATGGTGACGCTTTACTCCTCAGTGAATTAATCTTCTCCACAGTTAAGTGAACATGTAGACATGGCCATTGTGGTATTTTAAAGACCCTTTTACCTCTCTGTCACTGTCTAATTTATAAAATCATGTGGCAGATACAGCTGATTAGAGAGCAAAGTAATGGTCAAAAAGTATTTACCATGTTTTTAGCTATTATTTAACAACTGAATATTGGGAAGATCTATTTGATTGGTAAACTCTCTACAGAAAATAGTTTGCAAATGTCTGCCCTAAATGGTTGATTGATTATGTCAACCTTTTCTGTTTAATGTCTATCCATTATGCAGTAACAGCCATATTTCCTAAAAGCATAAATAATTGTGCATTTTCCATAAGACCATTTGAACATCTGACCCAGTCTCCCTCCTGTATGTTGTGACTACACATGCATTGCATTCAGGATCTTTATTTATCAAATACCATCCATTTTAGTATGAGTTGACGCTTACAGTTTAGTGTAGAGATCAAAAATAGCATATGAAACATTGTATGCTATTCAAACTGAATATTCAGTGGCCTCTTGAGCTTCAAAATTGCATTTTACCTTATGGATGTTTCTGTTAATCCTCTCTAGAACTGCAGTAGGAAAGCTGAGACTAGAAGGAGAATGTGGGTTCTTACTTTATATCATTGTATGACTGTGTATAGTCTCTTAATAAATATCTAATTTGAACAAAAAACTTAAAACCTGAATACTTTTTAGGGAGGAGAGAGGAAAGGGAGATCTTAAAAGCATTTGGGACTTTTTTTTCTTTTGAATAACCCCGTATCTTAACACTCCTGCACTCCTGAGTTCATCTGGCAAAGGTGGCATTAGGAGTTCTTTGGGGCACAGGCAGCCTTAGCTGCTTTTGCATGATATTTTAGAGCTGTGTGAATATTTGATTTTTTAAATTGTATCTGTTTTTTCTTTATCTATTTCTTTTGGTTTGCTGACAATTCTGAAATTAAAACCCCTTTCCTGAAATCTTAAAATGTTTTACCTGGAATGTGTTGAAACAAAACATTGTGGCTTTTTCCATATTTTTAAATGTAAAAAATTCAGCACACCAGATATGTTTGTGAAGTGTGTTAGTGTTATCGGTTCTGATTTTTTGATAGAAAAGAATGACCAACATCTTTTTGCTCAGCTTCACAGTATCTCACACAAGGGACCTTTTCTCCATATATAAAAATAAATAACAGGGTGAACAAAATACTATCGGAAATCTCAGGGAGGCCTTATCTCGTGGATATTCAAAGCAGTGAGTTTCACATGGGTTCAGCAAATTTATGTCTGCAGCCCTTGATTCCATTTGTTTGGTGCCATTCTTGAGGAGGTTTGATGGCCCTGAAACAAACACCAGTTGGTTGAGGGTGATGGGCAGGTTTTTAGAGGGGCCACAACCCCTTGCTACCTGATGGGTTGTGCCTCTGCCTTGTAGCCTAGAAGGCAGAACTTCTGGGGCCCCAAGAGTAGGCCATGCACCGTGAGGGTGGGGCCTGTGGAGGGCCAGTGTTTCCTAGCAAATGGATGGACCTTCTGATGTCAGCAACAATGTGATGAGGGCAGGAGATTCTAGAACCAACATGGTTGAGTGAGCAGGGCAAGGTTTGGTGTCAGGTGAGTGGGCCTTCCTATGTCATGGACCAGGTGACAGGGTGGGACTTCCAGTTCCAAGATGGCAAACCACTCTCCCAAAAGGAGTATTTCTGGGGAAAAGGGAGGAACTTCTGGTGGCAAAGGTCAGAGGTTAGGGGTTGGACTTCTGGTCCCAAGATGGTGACCAGGGCATAGGACACCTATCAAGGAGTGGGGCTTAGCAATTTGACAAGGAGTGTACCCTTGCAGCCCTTGACAGCCCACCAAAACTCATTAAGCTGCCCTCCAGCCAAAATAATTGCCTACCCCTCACGTAGGTATTAATCCTTTGCTTAACTGTGGCATCAGAATAGTTTACGGCTGCTCTGACATGCCTCTGGTTTAATCTAAATAGCTGGGTTGCTAATCCTTGTGTTTGGTATGTAGCTAAAAGTGAGCACTTTATTTACATAGCAGTGGTGCTGAGCAATCCTGCCTAAGATCAAGGTCCCAGCACACTTGCATTTGTACAAATAAGTAATGACAAATCTTTTGCTAAAGAGTTCATGATCTAAATTGGCATGAGACGGGGTGAGAGAGAAAATCAAAGCACCAAGGGGCCAAAAAGACTTGCCTAAAGTCACTCTGCTGGCCACTAGTTTATCTGGAGTATATCTGAAACCCAAGTTTCCAGAATCCTATTCACTTGACCTCATATTTCTATAGTTTGGAACTGTCACACAACAATAGGACATGAATGTGATGCAGTTACAATGTGATGCATTTTCCCAACCTGGTTAAATCAACTGATATCTAATGCTGAATTACTTAAACTAAAAAGAGCTTAATTTTTAGTAATTACATCATTGAAATGTATTTATGACAATAACAAAATAACCTAGCATCCAATTTATGACCAAGTTAGCCATATTTTTTTCCATCTTTAGAAGGAATATTTCTTGATTTTATTAATATAAAACCACAATGTCATTATGTCACCCATGCAGCCACTGTGTAATTACCCCATTTTTAAGATAAATCCATTGTCTTGGGATGCATCCATCATGGATGTCACCTTTAGCACAGAAGGTGAGACACTAAATGGACACCTTTTACTAATATTAATTTCTATATAGTCATCAATTGTGAATAGACTATCCATTGTTCTCTTTGACAGAGACAGGCCAATGACAAAGATTAAATTATCCATCTTTGTGGAAGCGAGAGATCTGCTTTGAAAAGTGCTCTTCAAGATCTTGCTTTTCTGACCTGAGTGTATTGTATTAGTCTATAATTTGTTCATTCTAAACAGATCAATTATACCAAAAGAGATGGCAAATTGGTTGTTTTTCAGTGAAATGAAAGATCAGGAATTAGGGGGAAAAATTGATTTTGCCAAAGGATTTTTAGTTTAAAAAAATAAAGGGAACTACTCATTTTTTGTCTTACACAAGCAGTGCTAATCTTACATTTAAGAGGGTTTTTTTTCGATCTTATACCAAGCATATTTCAGATTCTCATGCAATTTAAATGAAAACTCATAGTACTATTTAAATTATACAGCACCAGTAGTCTCAGAATACACAGCAGTGAACGTCTAGGGAAATAGGCTTAGAAACTGAACAATCCCCATTAAGGCTCTAGTGCTTTCAGCAGCTAATCAAGACTTTAGGTGATGATGAAAGCAATATTAATCTCTGGGGACAGAAAGGCATATGCAGATTCAATTTTCTTACCTTAGTCTAAAGAGGTAGAACATGAACTAGCCCCACAGATACATTGATATTATTATTAGATGAAGAAGCAACTTTGAAAGATTCAGCTTAAATAACCTCTATATATGTTTTTCCATTTCCACTTTTAATTCAGTTAAAAAAAAGAAAACTCATGTCCTCCTTCAAAGCTTCTCTATACTCCAATGTTACAATGAACTTCCTTACGTTCTTGTTTTCCATCATATCCATTATTGAGACACTGTAGGGACAATTTTAAGATAAACATTTTTTCAGTCAAGTTTGGCAGGAAATGAGTCTCTTCCTCCTGCCAAAAATGATGGTGTGGCAGTGCTCTTGTAGTGCCTTCCACTTTAAAGGCTGAGTCAGGCAGCCAGCAGGTGCCTAATTGCAGTGGCCATTTTAAAGCACAGGCCAGTTATATAAACATGGCAGTTTGCTGCTGGCAGCCAGGCAGAGATAACACTTGGCTGAACTGCTGTATGAAACATCTGGCAGGTAAGAGCAGGGGGTCTTGGTCCTGGGCATGACTTGAAACTGCGCTGTGCCAGGGAAGGGTGGCCTGGTGGGCTCCCTGTGGTGAGGGAGTCCCCAAGAAATGCCAGCCCAGTTAGCAAAGGAGGGTCAGGGCACCTTAATAACCCCAGCCCCACAACCAGATGGGTAACTCCATAGTACGGCCTGAGAAGGCAGGCCCATGTAAAAGAATTGGGGCTAGTTGCTCAGAAGCCTGACTTGAGGCACCCTCAACTGGTCAATGATGGGGTCAGGACCAAAAGGGTCAAAAGCGCCAGGGGCTCACTGCAAGGGATGCCCAGAGCTGGAGGCCTGGGGTTCCAACTGGCCTTGGAGGTGAGGCCAAGGCCTCTGTGACCAAAGGTCCCAGGGGGCCACACCTAAGAGGGAGGAGAGTGCAGGGAGCTTAGCAGCCCAGAAAGATGGTGGAGTAGCCCGCCTGATGGGAAGGGATCTAGTTGGGGTCGAGTCTAGAGCATTATGGGTCCCAGTGTGGGGCCAGAGATGTTAAGAACTAAGATGCCATCTGCGAGGAATGGGCCACTGTGTAGGGGAGGTTTGGAGTAGTGGATAGCGCCCCCTGGCATCGGGACATGTAATGGGTAGTTTCCTGAATTTTCCACCAGTTGTGGAAACAGCCAAGTCATGGCAGTCAAGACTGGCCAGACTGCCCCAGAGAGACAGGTGGGCAGGCTAACTCAATACCCAGCCCTGAGCTTGCACGCTGTCACAGATGAGTTTTTTTTGTTTTCATGGAAAAAAATGATTAAACAACTGCTTTCCACAAAGGCTTTGATTTAATTTTTTTGACCAGATCTATAGTATTTTATCGGTATTGATTATGTGATATTTTCTTAACAGGTCACTGCCAAATTTAATCTATAACCAATATTTAAGGCAGTTTGTACTAACCCTTCTGTTGCATTTCCTTATGCTGGATTCAGAAGACTGTGAGCGGTGATAAGAGTACTGTAATGGCCCTGCCTAGTCCCCATTTCATCACCTATCAAAACAATTTCTGTTGAATATTACTTTAGATCAGACTTTTATCTACTTCCCTTTGGAACTATTGCTTCAAAAGTTGTGCTAGGACTATTTCTAATTGGATTCCACAATAGATTAGTAAAAGCAAAAAATAGTGCATGGCCATCTCTACACCACCTATGACTGTTAGGGAGTGCTGCTATGAAAAACTTTCCATCCACCTCCTCCCACTCTACACATACCAAAAGATATAATGCAGCTGTCAATTGACCCACATCAAAGATGTGTCTGCTGCCACATTGGAGCATGCTTATTGACATATGCTCAACACTGCTTTAACAGTATTTACACTACATTTTTGCCATTTGGTGTGTGCAGAGCAGCAGATGGTAGAAGGATACCTCATTTTACTTCAGAGCTCTTCAGCATGGTCAGAAGCTGGGCCATGCATTTGGGAGTGCTTTGGAAAGGTGAGTAAACTTCATTGACCCTACTTGAAGGAGCTTGTTTTGCTCATTGCTTTGCCTACTAGGAGGTTGATCTGGATTTTGAGCCTCTGGGCATCATGGTCAAATACTTCTTGAATAGTAAACAGTTCACTGATAACATTATGTGGTACGGTTTTCAATATTTTCCTTCATTAAGAACCACTTGTGGCTTTACCTTGCTTCCCCATCTTCCTTGAGCTATGAAGTCATCCCTTACTTCCAACATGATTTCTAACAAGATAGTTATTTCTCATTCTTGTCTTCCTTGACTTTCAGCAAGTCCCAATGATTTATTGTCCCATAACTTTAAATTCTTTTAGAGCAGTGAGATGTACAAGTGGACTAAAAATAAGCTGCAGCTGGTAGGAGAAAGAATTGTATTTTATTATCATACTAGCCAAATGCCCATCAAGAATGATGGGGGAAGGGGGGGCAGAGGCCCATGTCCAGCCCTGGCCTGCATCCACCTGCCTCCCCTCCCACCCACCCAGCTGTTGGCAGGGCTCAGTGGCAGCGGTGGGGCGCCGTCACTATGCCCCCTCTTCCTCACCCCTCCCCCTGCCTCCCGCCCCCTTCCTGCCAGCTTTTTCATAGACTTCACAGATTCATAGATTCATAGATGTAGTCTCGGAAGGAACCTAAGTAGATGATCAAGTCCGACCCCCTGCCCTGGGCAGGAGAGAATACTGGGCTCATATGACCCCATCTAGGTAATTATCAAGCCTCCTCTTAAACACCCCCAAGGTAGGAGCTAGCACCACTTTCCTTGAAAGTTGGTTCCAGATCCTAGCCACCCTGACTGTGAAGTAGTGTCTTCTAATGTCCAGCCTGAACCTACTCTCAAACAACTTATGGATAATGGATCCCTTGTTACTCTGGGAGGTGCTCAGGTGAACAGGGTCTCTCCCATTCCTCGCTGGTCCACCCTGGTAAGTTTATAGATGGCCACCAGGTCCCCTCTCAGCCTTCTCTTGTGAAGGCTGAACAGGTTCAGGTCCCATAGCATCTCTTCATAGGGTCTGCCCTGCTGTCCCCAGATCATGAGAGTGGCCCTCCTCTGGACCCTCTCCAGAGGGTGGAGAGGGACACCTGGAGGCCTCATCCCTCCTAAAGTGCAGTGCCCAAAACTAGACACAGTACTCCAGCTGTGGCCTGACCAGTGTCACATAGAGGGGGAATATCACCTTCTTGGCCCTGCTCATGATGCATCTGTGGATGCATGTCACAAGGCGCGGTTAGCCTTACTGACCGTGTTCTCACATTGGTGGCCCATGTTCATTTTGGAATCAATAATGACTCCAAGATCTCTTTCTGTCACTGTTCTAATAAGAAGGGGTTCCCCCAGCCTGTAGGTATGCTGCTGGTTCTTACTGCCCAAGTGCAGTACCCTGCACTTGTCAATATTGAATCCCATCCTATTCTCATTTGCCCACCCCACTAACCTATCCAAGTCCAGTTGTATCCTGTCCCTCCCTTCTAGCCTGGCCACCTCACTCCAAATCTTGGTGTCGTCAGCAAATTTGAACAGGGTGCTTTTCACCCCCTCATCCAAATTGCTAATAAAGAAATTGAACAGGATGGAACCAAGGACTGAGCCATGGGGGACTCCACTGCCCACATCCCTCCAGGTCGAATATGACTTGTCTACCACCTCTCTCTGGGTGTGGCCCCTCAGCCAATTTGCAATCCATCTGACTGTGTAGGCATCAATGCCTCAGTCGCTTAGCTTTTTAATGAGAATGGGGTGGGAGACAGTGTCAAACACCTTCCTGAAGTCCAGAAAGACTACATCCACCGCAATACCTGCATCCAATGATTTTGTGACCTGATCACAGGAGGCAATCAGGTTGGTCTGACAGGACCTGACCCTAATGAACCCATGCTGGTTGTTCCTGAGCATCACCCCCCTGCTGGTCCTTCACAGATGTGCTCCTGGATAATTTTCTCAAAGAGCTTCCCCAGAATCGAAGTAAGACTTACGGGCCTATAGTTGCCCAGGTCCTCCCTCCTCCCTTTTTTGAAAATGGGGACCACATTGGCCTTCTTCCAGTCTTTTGGCACCTGGCCAGAGCACCACAAGTGCTCATAAAGCTGTGCCAGGGGCCCTGCAATGACCCCTGCCAATTCCCTCAGCACCCTGGGGTGGAGAGCATCTGGACCTACTGATTTGAACATGTCCAGCCCTCCAGAAATTCCCTAACTCAGTCCTCCCTGGCCCTAGAACTGGCGGAGTCTCTCTTTTGCCTTTTCCTCTGGTACAACCACCAGATTGCCAAGCCTATCCTGCAGGGACCCCATGTTACCTGTTGCCTTCTTCATACTCCCTATGTATTTAAAAAGGGACTTCGTAGACATTAGGGGTGGAAGGGACCTCATGAGATCATTGGGTCCAGCCCCCCTGCCATAGGTGGGAAGTCAGCTGGGATCAAGTGACCCAAGCAAGAAATATATCCACCTGTTTTTTGAAGGAGTTCAGAGTAGGTGCTTGCACCACCTCTGGGGGGAGTTTGTTCCAGACCCTGAACACATGCACCATAAAGAACGTTTTTCTTATGTCTAGTCTAAACCAGCCTTCCTAGAGTTTATGGCCATTAGGGGTCAGACTTGTGGACCTCTGGTGAACAGGTGTCCTCCCAGGTCCTGATGTACCCCTTTTATGTAATTGTAATTAAGTAATTAATTGTAATTAAGTCCACCCTGAGCCTTCTCTTCTCCAGACTGAAGAGTCTTATGTCCCTCAGCCTCTCCTCATGTGGCCTTCCATCCAGACCTTGGATCATATGGGTGCCTGTCCTCTCTTAAGCTTCTCCACATGCTTCCTGAAGTGTGTGTGTGTGTGTGTG
>NW_005841921.1:3633764-3649243 GCF_000455745.1 Alligator sinensis
GGGGGGTGGGGGGGGGGGGGGGGGCAATACTGGATGCAGTACTCCAGCTGCGGTCTCACCAGGGCCAAGTAAAGCAGAAGGATGACTTCCCTGGTTTTGCTTGAGATGCATGGTCAATCAAGACCCCCAAGTCCCTTTCAGTCATGGTCATAGTGAGTGTAGCACTGCCAAGCCTGTAAGTATGCTGGGGGTTCTTCCTACCGAGGTGCATCACCTTACACTTCTCTGCATTGAAGGACATCAGGTTTTGGTTGGCCCACCTTGAGAGCATGTCCAAGTCGGCATGTATCCCTAGCCTGTCCTGCGGTGTGACTGCCCTCCCCCATAATTTGGTATCATTGGTGAACTTGGCCAGTTCACATCTGACTCCCAAATCTAGGTAACTGATGAAGATGTTAAAGAATACCAGCCCAAGTACCAAGCCCTGATGAACTCCACTGGTCTCCCTGCACCACATTGATTTGCTCCCTTCAACTAGTACTCTTTGGGTCCGACCCTGTAGCCAGTTGCCTAGCCATCAGACCATATGATGATCAAGGCCGCAGTTCTCTAGCTTAACCATGAGGATAATCATGGGGAACTAGGTCAAAGGCCTTCTTGAAGTCCATATATATGATGTCTGTGTCATCTCCCTTGTCTAGGGCACATGTTACCTGGTCGTAGAAGGAAGATGAGGTTGGTCAGGCAAGACCTGCCAGTCACAAAGTCATGTTAGCTGGCATTCAGAAGCTTGCCTTCCGCTAGTCTGGTGTTGATGGATGCCTTGACAATTTTCTCCAGGATTTTTCCACGGACGGACATCAGGCTGATTGGTCTATAGTTCCCTGGGTCACTCCTCCTCCCTTTCTTGTAGATAGGGGCCACGTTGGCTCTTTTCCAGTCATCCAGGACCTCATCTGAGAACCATGATTTTTCATATATCTCTGCCAAGGAGGATGCAATAATGTCTGCCAGCTCTTTCAAGATTCTCGGCTGCATTCCATCTGGGCCCACAGACTTGTGAATGTCTAGTTTCTGAAGGTGCTCCCTCACCTGATCCACATCGATTTTGGGCCTGTCACCTGCTCCCAGATTGGTTTGTGCCATTCCTGACAGTGTGATCCATCTGGGAGGGTGATAAACTGATGCAAAACAGTGATTTAGGAGATTGGCCCTTTCTTAGGCATCGAGTGTCAGTTCCTCCATTGGATCTCTCAGGGGTCTTTTTCTGACTTCCCACGTATCTGAAGGACTTTTTGTTGTCCTTGGCTCCCATAGCTAGCTTAAGTTCAGTTTGTGCCATGGCTTTTCTTGACTGCTCTCTACAGGTGTAGGCAAGTGCAGAGTAATCCTCTTTGGTAATGCTTCCTGTTTTCCAGCTGTTCTAGGCTACTCTTTTGAACTTAATGCTGTCCAACAGTTCCTTATTCAGCCAAGGGGATTTCCTTACCCATTGGCTTCACTTCTTGTGAGATGGTATGGCTTTGCCCTGTGCTTCAAGAATTATGTTTTTGAGAGATGACCATTCCTTGTGTACTCCTTTTTCTGGGGCAGATACGGCCTCTAATTTCCTGACTGACCAATTCTCTCAGTTTGCAAAAGTCAGCCTTCCCAAAGTTAAGGACTTCTGTTTTACTGAGGCATTTGCCTGCTCTTTGGTGAACTATCCCTATTGAATTCCAGATCTAGGTCTTCCTCTTGGTGGGGAGGTCTATAGTAGACTTCTACAAGTAAGTCATCCTCCCCATGTTCTCCTTGTATCTTGACCGAGAGGGTCTCAAGATGCCCTTCCTGGTTTGGAAACTCAATCTGCAGGGAGGTGAGCTGATCCTTGATGTAGAGAGCAACACCCCCACCCCTCTTTCCCACACAGTCTCTCCTATACAAGGTGTAACCCTCTACTGCTACTGATCAATCATAGGTGGAGTCCTACCAGGTCTTTTGTTGGGGCCTGGTGACAGTAGAGCAGCAGTGGCATGCTTCCCCACCATCAAGGCAAGCGGGGATGGAGTCCCATATCCAGCCCTGCCTCCGCTTCTCATCTGGTTGGAGGAGGGCTCACTCCTCCCATCCCTGCTGCTTTGGGGCTGGGCCTGCTCCCCCATCCCTTTGGGGCAGTTGTCAGGGCACGGCAGTGGTAGCAGCAATGGTGGGCACCACCACTGTGCCCCTCTTTCTCCTCCTGGTCCCCTCCCTCCCTCACCCTCCCTTCTGGCTTTTGTTGGGCCCAGTGGCTGTGTCCCCTCATGTCTGGCCCTACCCATCTTCTCATCTGGTCAGAGGAAGGAGGGGAATGGGCCTACTCCCCACCTCTCCCCGCTCCATTGCTTCTGCCTGCAGGGAGAAGAGGGTGGGGGGAGCCCAGGCCAGCTGTGCTGGCTGCACTCCACCCCCTCTCACTCCATCCCATGTTCCCACCATCATGGCAGTGCTCTGCTGTGCCATCTTCTGTCTGAATGCTCTTGGAGCACTCTGATTGGTTGTTTCAGTCAGCCAATAAGAGTGCAAATAAAGCGTTACAGACAGACAGACTAAGGCTCTTATAATATTAGAATTAAGGGTCGTCTTTTTAATATAATGAATTAAGGTATAAAAAATTGTGTTTCCTCTGAGGTTTTGCCCTTGTTTTTTTTACATCTTGAAAATCACTTAGCCATCATATGAAGAGTTATGTGCACTTTTGATGTATATGGTCTTTATGAATGAGACGTTAAAACAAAGGCACTTGTACACATGCTCACACCACAGTGCCGGCCACTTTTAAAAGTGCCCAGAGCTGTAGCACATACCTTTGTATAAATGGCAAAATGTGTGCCAGCACTGAGAAAATGACAGCGGTGCGCTTTTGAACTAAAACACATCAAAAGTGTTTTAGTTGAAAGTGCACTGCTGCCATTTTCTCAGTGCTAACACGCATTTCACTATTTATACAAATGTATGCAATGCAGCACCGGGTGCCTCAGCTCACATGCAGAGCAGACAAATGTATATATATAAATGCCCAAAGGCTCTTATGTTGCCCATACATGTGCTGGTTCATGTTCTAATTAGAAAGCATCAGAGCAGGCTTAATTAACTGAGTCTGCTTTACATTCTAATTGGAACACTCCAATATGGCCTTATTGTCATGTGTAAAAGCTCCCATGGGTTTAAAAATGGCCACTGGGACACCTTATCTAAACCTTGTCTAATGAGGTTTAGACAAAACATCCCACAGCCCTTTTTAAACCCACAGTGGCTTAATACACATGATGGTGAGGCATTTTAATTAGAGCAGCTCTACAGGAACTGCTCTGATTAAAATGTCCCCCTCCCTCAAGCTCTAGCAAATGTATAGGTAGCCTTGGTGCCTAATATGGAAACAGGAATTCCTCATATTAATGCCCATTTATTTTTAAGCTCAGAAAACAAATATAATGTATGTATAAACAAACAATATTATGATCTTCCTTACAACAGTTTTAATACTCCTCAAGCAAAATACAACATTTCTTCTTCTGGATACAGTGAGCAAAATAAATATATTCCTGGAAAGTCTATTCATCTGTATTTTGTTAAAGTGAATTCTGAGACAAATAATGGATAAATTGTGTCTTAAGTTTGGTGTTCTGAGCATTTAACCACAGATCAGCAAATGCACCACTTACAGCACAGTGTATGTGTGTGATCTTTATGGAGTCTCTCTCTCTGTGTTTTCTATACAATAATTTGTGTAGTCTTGAAGAGGTCTAGGAAAAATCCATTCTTGAAGGACTACTGTATCTTTATGACTGGTTGACCTACAGTGGGCAACCTCCTCAAAAGGACATTAGTCACAAAGTTGTCTGGATGTACTATTTTATTAAAAGAACAAAAAAATAACGGCTCTAGTTGAGAGCAGATCTTTTCTGTAGTCCTAATTAGAACCACAATCCATCACGCTGGAAAGTTTCTATTCATTTTGGTGATTGGAGACATGACAAATGAATCTCAGAATAAATGGGATGTCAGGGCAGAGCAGGAGATGGATGTGTTCTGCATGGGATGACTGTAATAAGTACAGTTAATGTTGGCAACCAGCCAATCCCATTCACTCATGCTGTGTGAGTTGCCCCAAGGTTCTGACCAGGGGTAAAACACCAATAAATGATTCTCCTCATTTCCCATTTATTAGAAAATGAACACCTTGTCAGGGCTCATTCTTTGTTTTCCTAACTGTCACTTTGCTTCAGGGATGGAAACTAATTGGATATTAGTTAATTGTTCCTAATAAAATGCTGATAATTAGATATTTCTTTTCATGTTGCTGCCCTAGATCCTCTTTTTAATTTTGCTTCCCTTTCAGTAGCCTCTCCTTCTCTCACAGCCATGTCAAGATTGATTTTCTGCAGTGAGTGAGAGGCTGAAGAGGCAACTTCATTTAAGATTGATTTCAGGGAAACTGTTTTACAATTTTTCTAAATTGAATTTAGTTTTAATTTTAAAGTGTTAGGGTTGTATATCGTAAAAGGTTTCTTTTGGATAATTTATTATGCATCAACTAATCACCATGACTCCTGAATCAGAAGGTTCATGTACACATGCTGTAGGTTATCCTGACAGAACACTTTGCTTAAAGGAATTGGTGAGGCATTCTGTTATGTCACTATAGGATGTTTCCTAATGTACCAAATTTATTGGATCTTTGGTGAGTAAGCTGTTCCCAGAAAAAAAGTAAAGGACTAAGTTATCATCTTCATTCAAGTTCCTTTTGCCATTCTGGTGATTTAAACAGACCATAACATTTCTGAGGAAGCTCCCAGCCGGCACACAACTACTATAACTTATTCTTGAACTGCTTCTCAATCTATAGACCATGAGTTTAAAGGACTAACTCTGTAGAAATATAGTACTCCAGTATTCACCAGCTGCCTGATTGGCCCTTGGTGCCATAGCTAGCCTAATTTAGAATATTATCCCCATCTCTAAACTTTGTCAGGACTTTCTCTACATCAAGGCTTGCCTCAAGATCTGTAGCTACCTCCTTAGTAGTTGCTTTCCCTCTTGCCCTCTGCCCCTACTTTTCCCAACAAAATTTGGTCACAAATATTTCTATGTGAATGGAATAGATAGGGAAGAATAACAAAAGAGCACAAAAGAACCCAGGATATTCCCTCTATTATTTGTTCAGTTCTACAGTATAAAAAGGCAAGATAAATGAGTGATCTTAAGACCTCCCAACTCCTCTGAACAAATCCACTAGAATATAGAATATTTAGGTTTCTTGATTCTTCTGTGCATATTTTTCCTATCAAAGAGAAAACAAGATCATTTAATATTGGTGGATCAAGCTTTCCTAATTCATGCACTTGTGGAAAGGATGGGCACTTTTACATGTGCTCAGGGAGTGGTGGGGGGGTGATGCTTTAATTAGAGCAGCTACAAAAGCCGCTTTAGTTAAAGTGCCACTGCATTTCATGTATCAGCGTCACTGTGGCAGGGCACCTTTGGGTGCCTGCCACTTTAAGAGAAGAGGCTGGCAGCTACCAGGTGCCTGATGAGGGCAGCCATTTTGAATAAGGCATATAGAAGGCTGCGGTTTGCTGTGACCAGGGGAGATAGAAACATTGCCTAGCTGAGCTGTAGCAGGAACAACCTTGGAGGTAAGGGCTTAGGGGATGGTTTGGAGTCTCCTAGTCCTGGGCATGACCTAAAACTGCACCCTGCTGGGGAAGGGTGGCCTTATGGTGCAGGAGTCCCTAGGAAATGCCAGACCAGTTACATCCCCAGTGAAAGGTGAGGACGGGTGCCTTAACCCCAGCCCCCATCTTCAGGTGGGTTTTGGAGGCAGCTGGGGGAGTAGTGGGGGCCAGGTATGCCATGTGTAGCTCCTGAGCCCAGCCGAGATATGAGGTTCCAGAGACCCAGAGGGGGTAGCATGGAAGAGGCAGGTAGGATCGGGCAGATTGCCCTGTACAGACAGGTGGGCAGGCCAACATGAGACCCGGCCCTGAGAGTTGCCACTTGTCACAGTCACCACAATTTAAAATGGTGGCAGAGGCACTTGAACTAAGCCTTATCGGTGAGCTTTAATTCAAGCAGCCCTGCTGCCATTTTAAAGTGTGAGGACACTGATACACAAGACGTGGGAGGCTGCTGGAGAACAGGATTATCACACTCCCGCAGACTTGATTAATCAAGCCTGCTCTGACACGCTGTAATTCTAGCGCATCAGAGCAGCCTCCATGATTGTGTACATGCACCCAATAAAACCAACATTTAGCACTGACTTCAGTCACCAACTCATCTAAAAATATCAAGGGGCAGATATACTCATTCAAGAAAAACCATGAACATATAAGAACTGTTGAGTTGGAAGAGGAAGCTGGAGAAGCATAGAAAAAAATGAATATTAAAAACATGGAAATGAGCAAATGGAATATAATGCAAGCTGACTTAAAGCACTTGGAGGCCGACTTGAAATACTCTGGGCCAGTTTTGTCCCTTAAATCTAACTGAATGACTCTAGGGACAAATTTGGCCCAATATCCATTCATTTGGATTCTCTGAAGGGAAAAAAAACAGTAACCTAGTTTCATTTATTGAACAATTATTACAGATTTTCATCGCATTTCAATCCATTCCTACATTCAAATGCCTTTTTATCTTCAAAGTTATTGGGTACCCTCAGGATATATAAACTACTAAAGCTTCTCCCCTATTACAATAAATAGAAAAAAATATTTTTTGCTAGACAGGCTACATTCTGGATGCTCTGTGAGTGAGCAACGCTCTTAAACTCCAATGGAAGCTAGTAGGGCTGTGCGAAGCTTTGGTCCCTGATTCGATTTGGTGGTGATTCAGCCTGATTCAGTGGCCAAATCTCTTAATCCAAATCAAATCAGAGGACCCTTTAATCTCTCTGAATCCAGTTGGAATCCTCTGAATCAATTCAGAGAGATTCAGAAAGATTTGGCAATTTGGACATAGACACAGCTTTAAATGTTTTTTTCTACATACCTCTAGGTAGCAGGTGGCTCATGAATGCTGCGATGCTGGGGCACGTGGAGCATTCCACAGAAGTGTGGGGGGCTCCACAGTGCTCTCAGCAGCAGACCTGAAAGTGGACCAGAAGCACTTCCAGTCCACTTCCGGATCGGGTAGGGACCCCACTGGGCCCTCCCCCCTGCATCCCCACGGCTTGGCGACTGGTGCCTCCTGGGTCTGGGGGGGGGGGCACCTGGGGTCCCCCCACAGCTGATTGCCAAGCTAGAGCTGTATAGCTGATAGCTGATCACTCCTGATTAGCGGGGAGGCAAAAACCACAGCTTTAAACCACGGTGCTGTTTTTACCTCCCAGCAGGTCGGCAATAAACAGCAGAGCTGCCAGGGCCCCTTAGCCAATAAGCAGCAAAAATGGTGCCATATTTAAAACTGCAGTTTTTCCCTCCCCACTGTACAGGAGCAAGCGGCAAACAGTGGGGCCCCTCCAATAATCAGCAGTGGGGGGCACACAGGGGAACCTTCAAGATTAAACGAGCCACTGCACAGCCCACTCCTGCCATGAATTTGGTAGGTCCCTAAGCATAAGCGTTTGTTCATTTTTTTAGCCAAGTAATACCTTTTAACCCCTTAACTATATTTGCAATGAGTCTGTAGGCAACTCTCAACAGGTCAAAATGCATCTTAGGTTATATTGGCCTTGTAAAGGTATGACCATGGTTTACATACACATACCTGGGATAGCTTTAAATTTTCCAGTCCTGGCATTCAAATCAGTGTCAAAATTATAAAGCTCCTACAAAAAAGACTATGAAGGCATACTCTGATTTCTATTTAGCACTGTTAATATCAGCATAAATATGAGAGAAGGGGAGCTCAGTATAGACTAGTTGCCCACATATTTACCGAGCTTCTTGGGTGGATGGATTCTGTTAACTTATGTATGTCTGGCTAAATTGAAGTCACATTATGACTGCGTTATACTCTAGTCCCATGGTTTTCAAACTTTTCAGACTTGAAAAACTAGGTGACTGTGGCATTGATGCCTACACAGTGAGATGGATTGAAAAGTGGCTGAAGGGTCGTACTCAGAGGGTAGTGGTGGATGGGTCTTTTTTGACCTGGAGGGAAGTGGGCAGTGGAGTCCCCCAGGGCTCAGTCCTTGGTCCTGCACTGTTCAATTTCTTTATTAGTAACTTGGACGACGGGGTAAAAAGCAGCCTGTTTAAATTTGCTGATGATACCAAGATTTGGGGTGAGGTGGGCACGCTAGTAGGGAAGGACAGATTACAGCAGGACCTGGGCAGGTTACAGGGGCGAGCTAATGAAAATAGGATGGATTTCAATACTGACAAGTGCAGGGTGTTGCACTTGGGCAGTGGGAACCAGCAACACACTTATAAGATGGGAAACTCCCTTCTTGAAAGCATGATGGCAGAAAGAGATCTTGGAGTCATTATTGATTCCAAGATGAACATAGACTGACAATGCGAGGTCACGGTCAGTAGGGCTAACCGTACCTTGTCGTGCATCCACAGATGCATCTCAAGTAGGGCCAAGGAGGTGATTCTCCCCCTCTACGCGAACCTGGTCAGGCCGCAGTTGGAGTACTGTGTTCAGTTCTAGGTGCCGCACTTCAGGAGGGATGTGGACAGCATTGAGAGGGTCCAGAGGAGGGCCACTCGCATGATCCAGTGACAGTAGGTCAGACCCTGCAAAGAGCTGCTACGGGACCTTAACTTGTTCAGCCTTCACAAGAGAAGGCTGAGGGGGGACCTGGTGGCCTTCTATAAACTCACCAGGGGGGACTAGCAGGGTTTGGGAGAGATGCCCCCTGGGGTTACAAGGAATAACAGCCACACATTGTTAGAGAGTAGGTTTAGACTAGACATCGAAGGCACTATTAACCCAGTACCCTGGCTTCTGCTTTTGTTTTCAAGCCCCCTTTATCTAGGACTGTCTCCTCCTTATCATTGCAGATGGGCATTCGTCACATAACATTCTCTTCTGCTTCGTCTCTGAGTAGTGGTTTCTAGGTCACTCCTTACAATTTGAGCCCAGTTTTCTCTCCTGCCCAGGGAAGGGAGTCAGACTTGATGATCTACAAGGTCCCTTCCAACCCTACTTCTATGAATCTATGAGGCACCTCTGGATAGACTCAAGGCACCCCTTGGAAAATGCCAGCTCTTAGTTTTCATTCTTTTTTTTGACTACAGAAAAATAATAGAGCAGTTTTTCTGTTGTAAAGAATAGACTAAAGATTAAAAGACTAAAACTTGTATGGATTTCTAAGTGAAATCTCTAGGTTTATCTTGGGAATTATGTTTGCACACCTAACAGTGTCAACATTTTATGGCATCCTGCAGCACACTTGAAAGGATCTTGACACCCCAAGGTATGGCAGCCTTGTTGAGAATCACTGCTCTAGACACTGCTCTGTCTCTTCAGTCTATTAAGGACGTCAAAGAAACTCTAGTATAGTGGAACAAAGGGCCCACTTCTAAGATATTGAGTGAAGCCTTTCATTTTCTCCTCCTATATGAGTTCAGTTGAGTTAATACTGAGTTACACTGGTGTAAAAAGTAGAATCTGGTCCTTTGCCCTCTCTCACTCTCTCCAAATATATTGATATTTATTAAATATCAAGTGAAATCCAGAAATGCAAATTTATTTCATTTTGAGAGTTTCAGTAGGCCTTTAATAGCAATGGTCTAAAAAAGCGTGTGCGTCGGTGGAGGCAGGTGTTATTTTGTAAACGTAGCTCTCTGAGTCTCATATAGCATGGATCAAATAATGCCAATCCTTCTCATGTGGAGTATCGCTTTACCCTATGAGCAATATTGCTATGGTAAATAACACTATTCCTGGCATAAGTTACCACTCAACATATTCAGTATTAGGAAGTCTGATAAAGCTGGGCTACTGGAAACAAATTTAACCCCTAACATGAGCTTGTCACAAATGGATTAAGACTGTAGCACTGATAGAATGCTTTGTTTTCAGAATGGGATATGTGTGAGATGACTTAAACTACTAACCCACATAAGGGGTTAGAGGCAGAACAGATTTTATGAGTGCAAAGGGATTATCTGAATTTTGGGGTGGATCCAATGCCCACTTGAAATCTTTAGGAGACTTTCTAAAGACTTCAGTGGGTGTTACATCTGGTCCTTAATCAAAAAAGCTAGTATATAGAGCACCCCCCGCCCCCCATAACACAAAAACCTCCTCTGGGATGTTGATAGATCACTCTATATTAGATGCAACCAACACAACCTAAATTATGGGAAAGGCTTCCAATAATACTAATATATTTGTTGTTATAGTGCAAGAGTTCTGTTGCTTCCAAGTTTGCAATGGCAGCATTTGACTGATGAAGCATTGTAATATTTTTAAGGAATCATGTTGAATTGCTTGTGCACCACAAGCAGCTTACTAAACTGACAATTCAATTGCAACACCTGTGATAAAAAAAACATAATTAAAAATGTCCAGGCCCTGCAAGGTCAAGCAAGTTTAAAATTCAGGCTACCTATTTATTAGACTTTTTTTTAGAAAATATGTTATAGTAAATGTGTTCAGT
Source organism: Alligator sinensis (assembly GCF_000455745.1). Taxonomy (NCBI): domain Eukaryota; kingdom Metazoa; phylum Chordata; order Crocodylia; family Alligatoridae; genus Alligator; species Alligator sinensis. Next base: position 3,644,287 of record NW_005841921.1, read on the forward strand.
GTAAGAGCTCTGTTACAGTAAATGAATCTGTTCAGTGTACTGCAGATTGACAAGCAACTGAATGACAAGACTATAATGGCATCTTTGAGTTCTGCTGACAGCATAAAGTTATATGAATAAAGCACTTATTTTTCTTATTATCCTGATTATATTCTTTTACCAGCTGTTTTTTTCTGGAAATGACAAACACACAAGGCAAATCTGGAGCCTTCTTTCTATGAGTGAAGCATTCTTTTGCAGCAGAAATGGCATGGTTTACCTGATCAAAAAAGATATGGTTCAGAGTATTTGTAGATTGTGCAAAAGGTCCCTGTTCACTGCTGCAAAATGGAGATTTGAAATCAGGCTAAGGCAGGAGGAAGAGATATAAGTCTACAGTAGCACAAATCTACCATCTGTTTCCTAATTCCTAACCCTCATGAAGTTAGTAAGTATTCAGAAAGCATTTGGAAACAAGTAATCTGACAGAGGCACAGTTCATTCAGAATTTCAGTTCTAACTGCTCAGCTTTGTGTAACAAGTCTGCATGATACAGCCACTAGGACCTACTCACCCTTGCAAGAATATCTTAAAAGGAACAGCTCCCTACTTCTTCCTCCACCAGTGGAACACAGCTAAAATAATGATTAACAATTAGTATTAATATTGAATTTCAAATACAGATCATAACCTACTTACTAACATTATTCAATTAATCTATGAGGCACTGTATGCTGGTGTGTCAACCTTTAGGTCTCATGAGACAGAAGCACAGCATAATTTTCATGAACTGTTGGCAGTGTCTTGGACCCAAAGAGCTCCTTGTTTTGCTTTGTCTGTCCCTCTGTTCCCAGTGATTTTGACATCTTTTTCTAACAGTGCAGGTACTCTTGCTTTTAATGTTCTGTTGAACAAACTGTCAGCAGCTCACGACCCATGTTCACTGGGGTGTTAGCAATGCTAAATATAAATCAGGGTCTGACTCTCAATTTTGTTTAGTAGGAACTTTATAATTTTGCAACTGTTCCCTGCCAAGCCATTAAACTGGAGATAATGGGGGCTATTGGTAACATGTCTAAACCTGTATGTCACTACAAACTGCTTAAACCTATTCCTTTGTGTCCCATTGTTAGCATATCTATGTCTGATATTCCAGATCTAGCAAAAATGGATTTAATATTCATGCTCACCTATTTACTAGTAATATCTTCTAGTTAAGAAAATCTCAGGGAAATGAGAACTGCAGTCTGTGGCAATTGCATAGTTTCTTTCAGCCAATGCAATGAAATCACCTACTTGGTTCCAAGGTCTTATTTTTTCCCAAGATTGGCTAGTGCTCTGTATTTCTGGCATAAGAAACAAGCCCTGACAGGTTTCTCACTTTCACTATTCACGTGAGACCAGTATAATACATCTCTGGCTTTTTTATTTTTTTTTCAATCCTTAACTTACCTTCATGTACCCTTTTTGATATATTTTCTGTATGCTGTAGAATTAATCATCCTTTAAACAAAATTGATACTCCTCCCCCTGCTCCCCGCCCCCGAATTGATAAGTGTTTGGAAATATGCTGCCCCAGACGCCTTATTGTTAAAAGACTTAATAATTTTCTGCAAGTCTAATCTTCAGAGTCCACACTATCTGAGCTAAGTATTTTTAATCAGATGGATGTGCATTTAATTTAGCCCTGAACTTTGCCCAACTATGCTTCTCTCCTCTCAAGTGCTCTACAGCAGGGGTTGGCAACCTGTAGCCTGCCAGCCAAATCTTCCTCAAAGAATGATTTTATCCAGCCTACAAAGCTGGGGGATGTCTACAATAATTCAGTGATGGGGGACTTTGCAGTGATTCAGACTTATGGCAGCACATGGGTAGAGGAGAGAAACATTGGCAATACCTACTGGGTCAGAAGTGCTGGCCAGCCATGGGGTGAGCATTATTATTTAAGCACTTCTCTCCTAAAGACTGCTGACCCCTGCTGTCCAGAGTGTGTCTGCAACCACCAAATCTCTCTCAGATATTCTAATTATACATTTGTGATGAAATAATCTATATTTTTGAGAAGTCCTGTTTGGCAATATCAACAAGTGATTTATGGTCTGCTCTAGCTAAAACTGGTTTGCCATAAATAAATACATGCCTAAAAGATGCCTAGCAGAAGGAATCCTGACTACAGCAAAATTTTCTTAGTAAAAAATGTCAACAATATGATTGTGAATTCAGATAATGTACAGTTCATTCTTTCCATGTTGTGCCCAGTCTTGGACTCCCTTACTCACCTGTGCACTAATCAATGTTGTTAAGTTTTTTTATAAAAGTGTAAAAGCTTAGAATAAAGCCCAATATCTTAGACTGTACAGCCAAGAAATTTTTTTAATACAAATGGAATACTTTAAGTAGCAAATCATTCTGGATCACTGATCATCCTCATTTAAAGCTTTACTAGTTGATGGATGCAGAAATGACAGCTTCCATTATAAAATATGGCACATCTTTCCATTAAGGGAACATCATTAGAAACTGAAACAATACTGGTTCTAGAGGAACCCATCCTAGGCCATACCCTATTATGCTTGGCTATGTTGAACAGAGAAGCCTTATTTTCAGCCAACTGCACCTCATTAGGCTTGCTCATCACTTATGGATTGGTTGGGAAGTTAGCTACTTGTTCATGAGGATGAAAAGTGATAAATAGCAAAATCATGGATGCTTTTGACTGAAACTTCATGTGTTCATGTTATTCCTGAGTATAAGAAGTTATGAATAATATGAAGCACCATTCCAAATATCAAATGATGATAATGGTGCTTATAGATTGATGTAAATTTCTTAATCACTTTGTAGTTTACAGCTGGAAAAATACATGTAAAGTGTTTTTAAATTATTACTGTTCAGGGATCATAAGACAAAGATTAGTTGTCTAAATCTGTCTCATAAACAAATTAACACAGTGCTGCTTTCAGTACAAAATACGATTCTTGTTGGAAGGATTAAACATGTTAAATCCAGCTAGAATATGCTGTGATCATGTTTTTTACCAAAGCTGCAATAATCAGACGTTTACAACTAATAAATCGGTACTCTAATTCCTTTGCAATAAGGCTTTGAAATATAATCTGTCATTTCAGATTTATAGAACATGACTTTTCATAATTATAATTCTCAGACGCACATTACTAGTTATAATTAAATTCACTTTCAAAAAATCTGAAGCATTTTTGTGGATTATCTGTTCATATTATGTTCTAATGATAAAATTAATGTATAATCTGTTGAATAAATTTGGTTAGTTCTGGGATAAAAAAACCCCACTCCACTATTGAGCCAAACCTGGAAATACAGATAGAAGAACAAAAGCATGTCATGTATATTTTAAGAGGGCTATATCAAAGCTAGGTAAACATTAATCATAGGCAAAAAGGAAAACTTTTCTACACAAAATGAATGCAATGAATAGATTTGAACTAATATAAAGAAATAAATTATTTAAATTATAACTAGATTAGGCAGAAGGTAAATGTTGCATATGGTAAGGATGTAACAATAGATTAAATTATTGATTTACTCAACTGATGAATGGATCCCTAACTTCCTGGAAATAAGTTTATTTATTTGTGGATGTTAAATACTACCAGAACAAATGCTAGTATATAATTTAGCTTAAATGCCACATGTCACAAGAAACCTAGAAACCTGTTATTTCTGATGTGTTCCCTGCCCCACTGTAATTTTTTCTACAGGAGGAGTCTGGAATGAAAGTAGTAGGTTTTAAATCTTCAGTTGCTTTAAAGCCTTTAAATATTACTTCATGATTTTCCCAGACAGAGTTATCTCTTGATGTCACAACTAATAATCTCACCTCAAGTGTCATTCCCCTGCAATAGGTCAAACTTCCATTGATCAGCTGGGGGAGCTGGAATGGTGCTCACAATTGTGAGTCTCCCAGATTACACTGGTGCTGCCTCATTAGGCCAATCCCAATGTGACCAAGGTAATGCTTCAAACTTGTGCACCCTTTAGTGTACCAATTTCAAAGCCCTTTACAAGACAGGTAAGTAAAATACAGCATGACTATCCCCTCTTACAAATGAAATAACTAAGAATAGGGAGGTTTAAATGAATTGCTCAAAGTCCCACAATAAATTAACAGCTGGCTTAGAAATTGAGTCTAGGAATCCTAGCTCTTAGGTCCCTGGTCCAACTTGTAGCTGCTGACATGTCCTCATCTGCTTTGTTGGTATTTAGTTCTCCTGCCTCAGTGCCCTAAAATAATATCAGGAACTTAAGGCATTCTTCTCTTCTGAAGACTTGCTGCATTCAGTAATGATTATCAGCACTTTATCTTTACAGTAATGGTATCTAGCTATCAGTTGTTGTGAATGCATTTGTGGTTGTGTAGCAAAACCCCCAGTTTTTCTTTTTTAATTTATTTTAAAATGCATTCCCTCCCCTTCCCCAACCGTTTCTGACTTTTTCTCTCCCTCTCTATTCCCTATAGATAAGTGTAAGTAAGCTAAGATGTAGGATAAGCTTTAACATTTTATTTTAGGTAGTAAGTTTTATTTTTCTCTCCGCTCTTTGCAAAAAAGTTCCCTGATATTTTGATATCAATACCCACTGTTTTATAAGTGGTAATTATTATGTTTGTACTGCTTTTATATTGTGTGATTACTGTTTTAGGCCTATATATGTAAGTTAGCCTAAGTCATGTCAAGTTTCCATTTTGTAAGTCAAGCCTACATCTTGTATCCTCTGCCCAGGCATCCCCTGTGTTGCAACTGTATGATTCATGTACCCCTCTCATGTAAATTGGTTCTTGGATGAATGAAAGTGATTGGAAATTTTTGAAATACAATGGTAGCAGGCCTCTACTGAATGGCCTGTAATGACCAGGCCATCACCTCGCACTGATTCATCCAGGAACCATGGACCTCACCCAGAAACAGAGACAAGAACCCAGCATTTGAAAGACAAAAGA
>NW_005841921.1:3649755-3656547 GCF_000455745.1 Alligator sinensis
AATCCTTTTCCCCTGAGCAATCAGGTTTCTGCCTCAGTTTCTTTCATGGCTGTCTCCTTTCTACCACTTATCTGCCCCCCCCAAAATATCTCAGCTGTCTGCCTCAGTTTCCAGCCCCAGTCTACCTTAAGTAAACCCAAGCCTCAGTTCCTCAACCAGCTTCTCTGTAGTCAACCGGTTCTAATCCTGGTTCTGGCAACTTTCACTCCCTACACTTTAACTCTCTCTCTCTCTCACCTGAACCTTCCCCCAAGCACAACCACACACACCCTGTACCGTCCAAGTTAGGAACTTTCCCATGTGTAGGTGGGTTGTACGTGTGTGAACTGGTGAGTGTGTGTATGTATGTGTGTGTGTATATATATATATATATATATATATAATGACATTGTGTGCATGATATATGAATTAGTGATCTGTGTCTAACTTTTGGGGTGTATAGTGTATGTGCTTGAATTGGTGATAGGTATCCATGTGCCTAGGCTGGTTTGGATGTGTATGTGCCTGAGCTGGTAGTATGTCTGTATGCACCTACTTGATTTGTGTGTTTGTATATGTGTAATTGTATCACACCCTCCTGTCTAACAGCACAATATTGAGATCCTGAGAGTTGGCCTGACCCCACAGGGCAACAGTTGCACTGTTATACAGATCACATCTTTAATACATGTATTGTATCTTTTCCAGGAAAAATCCATCATGATACTAAAATTAAATGAAACATTTATGATTTTGGGCAGAAGGATGAAGGTTGTTTTCTCACTGTTGGGATAAATTATCCATGTGCCCTTCTAAGGCCCCAAACATACAGGCCATTCACTTGGAAGAGCTGATTTAGGGTCTGAGGGGAAGATGTATCCATTTGCTCAACCACCTGAACCAAATTAGCAACTTTTCTTGAACTTTAAGGCAAAAGTTGAAAGGCTAAACAGAGCTACAGGGAAGCAAAGTAACTTTTTCAAGGTCACATGGAATATTAGCAGGACTGGGATTATGTACCTGGACTCCAAGATAATTTAGGGACAGTTTATATGTGTGTTCTCTAAACATTCCTTCTGTTGGTGGAAGGATGACATGTCTTAATAAGCCTTGCATCATACAATTTGACTATAAAGCAAATTTATTTAAAGTAGTTAGTCAAGATTGCATTAAACTGATAATGGAATGAATAGGAAAAATGATGCTTTATTTACTTCTGGTTGATCAAATGTTGCAGTGTACACTGGACTCAAATGATTAGTTCATTTACTTCAATAAGAAGCTCCTTGCATGGCTGTCAGAAACAGGGAAATAGACCCATCAAAAGGATGTAATCTGTGAGGAGGTTTTAAGCCATTGGCATAGCTAGGAATGTCATTTGGGCGGGTTCCCACTTATGGTGGATGGGCAATGGTTTGACATAACAGTAAATTATTTATATTGCAAATGATTTAAAACAAGTACTGATTTGGGTGGGCCTGTGTGCTTAGTGAGTAGGTTGTAGCTACCCCTCACTTCATATCTTCCATGGGCCTTGGTTTGTCACTGTTACTAATATAAAATGAAATAGTTCCCTTAATGTGGAATCTTTCATTGTCAACTTAAAGATGACCACGAGCATAAGTCATAAATGATAGCATTTCCTTAATTTCTTCATTTTCTTAGCTTCCGTCACCAATCTTATGTAGGAAACTGAAAAAGTGTTAAAATAATGGGTGTTGCCATCAGTACCTATAACGTTGTTTAAAAAAATAGATTTAATTGCAAATCAATTATTTTGTGGTTTGATTCAGATTTACTTCTTTTAGCTTGTACCTTGTTTAGTCACTTTTACCTGGAAAAAGGGAGTGGAAACTTTCATCAAATCAGTGTTGGGGGAGTTTATGTTTTATATAGTTATAAATGGCAGGGTAAGGCAATAGAAACTTAGGTCCTCCATGTAGGCAGTTATATTTGTTGTATCTTGTAGCTTATCAAGATACCACAAAAAGAAGGACAATGGACTAAAATAATATTGGGCCAGGAGCTCTCTTCCATTTCTGGAATGGGAAAATGATAGTGGTTATAAGCTTGTCTTTTATTATACAAATTAAGGGAAAGGACTGCAAGGTGCTTAGAGCTATTGAATCATTTGAATCTTAGAGCCCAACCTGCAACTTTTGCTCGCTGGAGTATAGCCCCCTTTCTTATGTGGATATTCCCAGTGATTTTACTTGAGCAGCAGAAATGGATAATGATTATTCATGTGAATGGAGATCACAGGATCAACCCTTATGTATTTAGTCCTGATCCATTATTTTCACCCTAGTTTAAGTGAAATAGGACTTATTTGACTTGTCAGTCCTGTTGAAACCAATGGAATCGCATGTGGAGTATATTATTACTCAAGGAGAGTCAAGGTTGCAAAATCAGGTTTATTAGACTACAGGTGTGAGTAATTAGGAGTTGGCATGTATCAAATTGTATTCAAGGCTTGTGGAGGCTACAGCAGTATGCTTTATCTTTTATCTTTGCTTTCTTACTCCAGTCTGTTCAAACACTGGATGATTGATAGGTAAATCAACATTTGGCTCTTGCCTTACAAATATACATTGAGCTTTGAATTGTTAAGTACCATATGAAAATTATAGAAATGGGATCAAATCCATACTTATTTATGTCTTGTCTGTGATAGTTCAATATCCCTTTACTCCCTTTTCTTGATCACATTATTCTCTTTTTTTTCCCTACCAACATAAATATAATGCATCATATCCTGGCACTAAATTCATTATAAACCCACTTTTTTTTTTTTCAAATTCTGAAAAATCTGCTTTTGCTTTCTGAAAAGGCATTGAGAGGATATTTATCTCAGACTAGAAATGTGTTCAAAATGCTGTGTTAATAGCTTGCTTTGTGCTGCTTAATCTGGCTTTACAAAAAAAAAAAAAGAATATCAGTGAAGAACAGCATCTTTCAGGAAGCAAAGAACAAATAACCCATGCTCATCCCAGGAGTTCAGCAATTGCACTACATTAGCAATGCTTGGGGATGGAAGAGAAATCTGTAGTGGTTTAAGGAATGATTCTTCCCAACAAAAAAATCATATTTTCCTGATATATGTGTTCATTCTTTACAGAATGAATTGCAGATGTGCCCCCATCAGCACCCCAAATGCATTTGATGGTGTCTCAAATATATGTAAATATTATTAAATTTGCCAATCTTCTTTAAAGATATATGGTCACACAATAGAATTTAAATACAAATGTTTATTTCAATAGACTCCTGCTTACAAAATTGGACAGCTTTCCTGGTATTTAAGGTGTACAGAATACTGTGACAAATATTATTTTAAACGCATGTCAGCATTTTTGCATATATATTGAAAATGGTTCCATTTGTATGTTTCACATGTCTGAAGAACTGCTGATGTCTGGATGTTGAAAAGGCTTTGGAACTTTTGGGTACAAGGTGCTATGCTTACCCCTGTTTTAACAACTGTGGAGTGTTGATGTTCTTCTTAAAGCACCACATCAGCTGAAGGCATGAAGGCAGGAGAGGATTGCAGCATCTATTTCTCATTTCCAGATAATGTAAAGAGCAATAACCAGTACCTCTTGCTCTAAAGACTTACCTCTTGTCAGCTCCTGGGTTTTGTTTGTTTTCACTTCTTATTTTCCTCCTTCTCCCTCTTGGGCTAAGTACAGACATTCAAAAAGCCTGAGGCTGAATTAATTCAATCTTTGCAGGTTAGTTTAAACTGCATAGATTGAACTAGCAAGCAAGTGAACAGACATTCACTTTTGATTCCAAAAATGCAGCCACATGCCTGCAGTGGCTCAGGCTAGAAGCTGAGGGGAACTAAAGCGAGCCCTCCCTTTCCTTCTGCAGTGGCTGGAAGGCTGGAGAGAAGCTGACCTGGGGGGAAGGGGAGGGGGAGCCTGTCCTGGCCCTGACAGGCCTGTGTGTGATTGGGGAAGGGTTTAAACTCCTACCCAGGCCTGCAGGGATCCCAGCTGAGCTATGCCTGGAGGGGGAGGGAGAAGCAGGCCTTACTGGGCTTTTCAGGGGGGGGAGGGGAGGGAGCATGGGCAGCCCCAGCTCCCAGCTGGCACCAAAGGTTCAAGAAGCAAGAGCTGTGGCCTGGCCAGACCCTGGCTCCAGGCCTGAGGTGAAGGGGGAAGGAAGGAAGGGACCACAGAAAAGCGGGACTGGCAGGGACCTCCAGAGATCCTCTAGTAGTATCTAGTTCAGCCCCTGCTTGAGTCCTAGCCAAAGCCTCCCGTACAAGGTTTGCTCACAGTGCCCACAGCCAAGAACACCTGCCGGGGGTGCTCTGTACTGCTGGGGAAAAAAGCCACCAAGGGCTTCCTGCAGCTGGTTCCCCCCTGCCCCACAGCAGGGCCCAGTGATGCACCCCTCTGAACTGAGCCCTGAGACAGCATTGCAGAAACCTCACTCTTCCCAGCCCTGTGGCAGGGGAGGAGGAGAAGTGGGGGGAGCCCTGCATATTGTGGCAGCTGTAAAAGAGCTCAGCCTGGCCTGGACATGGAGAGCCAAGAAAAATCTGGGTGTGTGGCTCCCATAGTCCCAGGTCGAGCTTCAGTCAGCTTGGCAAGGGCCCTGCCCCTCCACACCCATCCTCAGCAGTAACCACTTGGCTCAGCCCCACAGTCCTGGGTGAGGTGGGAGGATGGTAGGGCTGGTTCAGGATGGGCCATGGGGGGCAAGGACCTTTCCAGCTGGCTGAGGCTCAGGCTAGGACTGCAGGAGCTGTGCTCTTAGTTTGCTCTCTGCCCCCCATGCTCAGGCCTGGCCCGGCTGGGAAGAGTCCTGCCTCTGTGGCCCAGCTTGGTCTGGCCCCACCATCAACACACCTTGGTATTATTCTCAGTATTATTTATGTGATTTGTGGTGTGCATATACCTAGAAACTGCCAAGTGAGACTTTGAACTAGAATGGCAGCCCACTGGCTTTTGTAAGACCAGAGAGAATTTAAGGCTCATCCCTTGTGGATTCAGTCTAGCCAAACTGCTTGTTTTTAATTAAATTAACAACATTTTATTTATTTTGTCTAGAAAAAAACACAACTTTTTGTAACAAAATGAAATGCAAGATTTACAAAATGTAGATTAAAGGTATGCCTCATTTATAGATACTGCCTTTCTTTTTCAGGAAGCTCAAACCTACTAAAAGCTGAGGTGGGTAGGAAATATTTCACTTTTTTTTCATTTCATGGGTGAGAACATTTTTGCACAGTTTAAGTGTTATATTGTATATTCTAGTAAGTGCTCTTCTGTGCAAGTATCCATACTTTTGTGTTATCAGTACAAATTTGTGAAGAGCATGAACTGTTCCATTAAACTAAAAATAAGCCAATTATCACTGAAGGTTAGGAATATGCTTTATGGAAAGAGATGCCACTCTGTTTGAGCCCTAATATTGTCTACTGTATGGTTAATTTGCTACCTGCAAATGCAGGTAGTAAATTAACCTTACCATAGTAACTGTGCAGTAGTACATGTGTAGATGCTGTCTGGAAGCAAATTTGCTCCTGGGAAGCCTCACCATGATGGGGGACACCCTTGGGCTAGTCCCAGGGCCATGGGCTTGGAGCTTCTCCAGCCCCAGGGCTGGGGTGGCTCTTTGCCTGGCCCAGCCTCGCCTTTAAAATTTTGTGGTGACCTTAGGGGGCTGTGCCACCAGCTGCCTGCCTCTCTGTGGCTACCAGGTCCCACAGCAGAGGCTCTGGGCCAGCTGTGGTAGCCTTCACGGACCCCAGTGCTGGCCCCTGGCTAGGCCCCACTGCCTACCTGCCTGTCCCACACTGTACCCCTGTACTATGTGCTGTGGGCACCTGCCATGGCCTGACAAGTCATCAGCAGAGGAAGGCCCTTCATGGGGCCCAGGAACCTGTCCCACTGTGGATCCTGCTCCTGGCATCATCCAGCAGCTCTGGCAGCCCAGGTCAGTGCCTACTGCACCAGCTCCAGGTGTGGAGTCCCCCTCCCCCCCCCAGGAGGCCAGCCTAGGGATGGCACCTCCCATCCTCATGAGCTCCAGCTCCTTCCTGAAGGGGGCCTGTCTGGCCAGCCAGGCACCATACCCCTGAACCCCAGAATACTCCTGGGAGACACACCCCATGGGACCCAGGGACCCCATGGGGAAGTGCAGGAGTGCCACCAGCTCTGTTTCCCAGTCAGCCTCACCAGGGTGCCATGGGCCTGGCAGCAATGGAGGAGATAGCCTGGCCTGCACAAGGAGACCTGGGGAGTAAGTCTGGAGCAACTGCAGCAGGTGCTGCCAGGAGCCAGACCTGTCCTGGTCTGGGAAGTGAAGGCAGGCTGCCTGCAGCAAGCACCCAGTAGCCCACCTGCCCCTGGGTGGGGATGGGGAGCTCAGCTGGCAGCTGCCTGTGCCAGTGCCTACCCAAATGACTTGCCATGGTCCCTAGGCACCCGTGCATGCACAACCCCCAGTCTAAGGCCAGGCAGCAAACAGCCCCCTGGTATAGTACATGTTATCTCAGAAATGTTGCAAACTATCTCACAAACAACATCTTTCTCCTGGCTCTGCAAGTCCAGGAGCTGCATGTGGGGGGGAGAAGCACCAGCTGTATGCAGGGATGCACCTTTGGGATCAGCACCAGCTTTGGCTGGGGCCATATATATGTGCTGGCTCCAACAGCAGCAGATCCAGGACAAGACCCTTCTGCTAGACTGGCTGGTCACCATGGCAGAAGAGTGGCTGGTGGACTTTATTCATAGATTCATAGATGTTAGGGTCGGAAGGGACCTCAATAGATCAAGTCGAACCCCCTGCATAAGCAGG
>NW_005841921.1:3657479-3679785 GCF_000455745.1 Alligator sinensis
GACATCCACCCCTCCTCCTGTGTCCAGGCGTTTCGTAGCCTGGTCATAAAAAGAAACTAGATTGGTCAGGCACGATCTGCCTGCCACGAACCCGTGCTGGTTTCCCCTCATCATAATTTGTCCTGCCGGGCTCTCAGAAATGTGAGCCTTGATAATTTTTTCAAAGACTTTGCCAAGGATGGAGGTGAGAGTGACTGGCCTATAGTTGCCCGGGTTCTCCTTCCTCCCCTTTTTGAAAATGGGGACCACGTTGGCCCTTTTCCAGTCCTCCGGGACTTGGCCCGTGCGCCACGAGCTTTCAAATATTCCCGCCAGTGGCTCTGCAATGATGTCAGCCAGTGCCTTCAGCACCCTCGGATGGAGCTCATCGGGGCCTGCCGATTTAAAGGCATCCAGTTCTTCCAAATGACTCTGCACCATCTCAGGGTCTATGCATGGTAGTCTGGTGCCTTGCTGCTGCCTCTCTACAACGCCAGTGAGAGACTTGTCGTGCCCCTCACTTAGGAACACTGAGGCAAAGAACTCATTGAGGAGTGCAGCCTTGTCCCCTCTGTCTGTCACCAATTGTTTCTGCCCATTTAGCAGGGGTCCTATTCCTCCCTGGGCCTTCCTTTTACTCCCAATACTTACAGGCCTGGAGCATGGAGGACATTGCACACAAGTGGAAGAGGGTTGCATGGGAGCTAGAGAGAGACTGGGCAGACTGAGCATTCCAGGACAGGCTTTTGGCCCTCGAGGAGAGGCACATTGCCTTCCTCAAGATAATGGTGGAGGCCCAGGAACAGCAGACCACTATTGTGGCTAGGGCAGTGGAGGCCACAGAAGTGGACCGCCGGGTACTAGACACAATACTGGTCCTGGCAGCCTCCTTAATTAGGATTAAGGTAGGGATTTAATTTAACTCCAAAGCTGTTCATGAGTAACCATATAAAAACAAGCCCTAATACTGGTATTTGAGCTGCTATGTATGTATAGATCAAATGCATGAATGGACTTAATTACTGGTTTTAGTTGAATATTTTATTAATCACATTAACTATAACAGTACTTTTGCCTGCTCTAATCCATTCCTTAACATGTCAAAATGAAATATATAGTTGGGAGGATATATTAAGTGGGGTTCTTATGGATCTGTCCTGGGTCCAGTATTGTTTAGTGATTAATGATTTGAATGGTGGAATTGAGTTCAAATTTGCAGATGACACAAAGTTGGTTGGAGTTGCAGATACTAGAGGGTAGGGCTAGGATCCAGGATGACCTGGTTAAACTGGAAAAAAAGGTTTGCAATAAACCAGATGAAATTTAACAAGGACACATGTAAAGCTTGGCACTTGGAATGAAATAACTGTGTACACAAATAAGATTGGGAATGACTGGCTAGACTGCATAGAAGGACCTGGGAGTTGCAGCAGACCATAAACTGAACATAAGCCAACAGTGTGCTCTTATTACAAAACAGGCCAGGGGTTGTATTTAAGTGTTGCTTGTAAATCAAGGAAAGGGATTCTTCTGCTGTATTCAGCACTGGTTAGGTGACACCTAGAGTACTGTGTTCAGTTTTAGGCCTCCACATTTCAAGAAGAATGTGGACAGATTACAAAGAGTCCAACAGGAGCAACAAAAATAACTGGATGCCTGGGAAGCTTGATTTACAATGAAAGGCTAGAAGACCTAGGGTTATTTAGTTTGGGGAAGAGAACTTAGCAGGGATTCAATAACAGTCTTCAATTACCTAAAGGAAGTTTCAAGAACAGGTTGGACAGACACTTGGTTGGTTTAGTCAGGGATGAAACTGCCTTGAACAGGGTACTGGACCAGATGACCTTGTAAGGTCCCTTCCAGTCCAACTTTCATATATATATATATATATTTATATATATATATATATATACACCCAATAAATAAATAAATAAATTGTATGTGCACGTGTGTGTGTGCACATGCAACACTGTAGGGGGTCTTTACAGTTAACTACAAAATTACACTAATCAAATCTGTGGCTGTGGAGTAGTCTCCTTGAGTCTAATTCAGCTGAAAATTTATATGCTTGCCCTACTGTAATAACAAATTTCTTGGCACTAGCAAGAACTGGGGAGTCGACAGGTTAAAATAACAAAAAGGAGATTCTTACTTCCTTTACTTGTCATGTTTTGGTTTCTCCTTTTTTCTAAAACCAGACAATTCCCTGAGAGAGTCTGCCTCTTTGAATGCATTTGTATTTCACTAACGTTAAAATAATTTAAGAGTGTAGACTATGATACTCCTAAGGCCTGGAGGACTTCTTCCTCAAAGCAGTTGTCATTGGTTACTGCTTGCACTCTTAGCTATAAAGCAGGACTTCCAACCTACTTTTCCCATCAGACCCAAAGCAAAGTACATAAGGAACAACAGCTGGGTAGAAGCTCTAAACGTAAGTTTGGATCCTGGTGTTTGGGGTCCTCCCATCATATTTACTTCAGCTTAGGAAGACTACATTTCCCAACATTCAGCATCCATTTTAAAGATGGCAGCCCAGACATCGATACAATTGAGGAATGGTTGCAATCTTCTATTTTTATTCAGCTTAGCTGTCTTGATTTCCTGCCAATTTACCAATGTAGGCCTTCATCTGGACCAAGTGTGAGCATCACTGCACTAGGGAGGGTAACAAAGAGAAAGTTGTATGAAGCAGAAGCAAGCTGATATAATTTCCCATTCTCTTCACTTTTTATAAGTTAATTTTATTTGTTGAATTTATTTTTGCATATCATAAGAAATCAGTTCAAGGTTGGCAAAGCATATTAAGTATTGATTAGAAATTTACAGTTACTACAGAAACAACCTGGTCATTCATTGTAGATCATAAGTGAAAGCTATTGTGAAGTACTAAATGTGCCCAACATGGGCCCAAAGCTTATCACATGCAAATCACATAAGCTTCATGATTTGGACCTATTTCAATAATTAACACAAACTCTCTTGAACCTTTGGGAATTTAGACTCAGATTGGTTCAAGGCTCAGGGCCACCTGGAATTGCCATGCTGAGTATGTTGTGTCCCCTCATATGGTAGTAATTCACATAAAAATTACCAGTGAAACTACCAGCGCCAGCTCTGTGAATTATTTCTCTATCTCAAGTAGTAGAAGCCTAGGTTTTTGGTGCTGCACAATCTATATTCTGTCTCTGCTGGCAGCCTAGCAGAGTATTCTGGCAACCCTCAGAGTAATGGGGGGCATGTGGCTTTGTTACAGAAAAAAAAAAAATACGTAGCCCGAAAGACCTGATCTTGCAAGACTGTGAGTCTTCTACAAAGTGCTAACCATGTTCATCACCAATTGAGATGAACCTAGCCATTGAACGCTTTTAGCACTCCCTAAGAAGTGTTCAATAACTTTCAGGATTGGAAATAGCCTGCAGTTTTTAATTTTTCATAGATTTCATAGACATTAGGGTTTGGAAGAGACCTCAAGAAATCATCGGGTCTAGCCTCCCACCATAGGCGGGAAGTCAGCTGGGATCAAGTGACCCCAGCAAGAAATATATCCACCTCTTTTTTGAAGAAGTCCAGGGTAGGTGCTTGCATCTCCTCTGGGGGGAGTTTATTCCAGACCCTGGACACATGCACCATAAAGAACTTTTTTCTTATATCCAGTCTAAGTCAGCCTTCCTGGAGTTTATGGGCATTAGACCTTGTCATCCCTTGTGCAGCTCTGGTGAACAGGAGTTCTCTAAGGTCCTGATGTACCCCTCTTATGTAATTGTAGGCTGCCACCAAGCCCCGCCTAAGCCTTCTCTTCTCCAGACTGAAGAGTCCCATGTCCCTCAGCCTTTCCTCATATGGCCTTCCTTGCAGGGCTTGGATCATACGAGTGGCTCTCCTCTGGACTCTCTCAAGCTTCTCCACATCCTTCCTGAAATGGGGGGGAGGGGTGGGGGAGGGGCAATACTGGACACAGTACTCCAGTTGCGGTCTCACCAGGGCTGAGTAAAGCAGGAAAATTACTTCTCTGGTTTTGCTTGAGATGCATTGGTGGATGCACACCAGAGTTTAGTTAGCTTTGCCAGCCACATCATCACATTGGTGTCTTATATTAATCTTGTGATCAATCAAGACCCCCAAGTCCCTATCGGTCATGGTGCTATTGAGCATAGCATTGCCGAGCCTATAAGTATGCTGGGGGTTCTTCTTACTAAGGTGCAGCAACTTCACACTTCTCACTTCATTTTTGCTCCTTACAGTTGTGCTTCCTGTTCCATGCTTTCTAACAGATAGAATTGTATATTTTCCCCTATGTATGCAGTAGCAATAAAAGTTACAATTTAGAGATGCTCCCTGGCAGGAGATTGAAGAAGTTGGAAATCGGTCAGGTAGGAAGCAGCTATGTAGCTAGTTAGAAACAGGAAAAAGGTCTGCAGAGGTTGCCCACTGCTTTACAAATAAAGTTATTTTTTTTAGTTTTTTTCATTTATGTATGCCTGTATTTATTGAACTCAGAGATCACTACACACACATTCTGCCATTTCATGTACAACCCTGTTTCTAGCATACCATCCCAGTTTATAATCCCCACTCTCTCTGACTGCATCTTATCCAAAGCCCACTAAAGTCAAAGGGATCATGATGCAAACATTAAAAATATTCACAGGGGATCTCATTTCAATCATTTGTAAATTTAAAATTGAGCGTACAAATGTGTTGGGAGGCAACTGAATACAACTAAGTGCTGAACAAATTATAGAAGTAGCAGACTGGCCTATAAAATTCATTGATAAGTCCATTACCCTTCCGTTCTTCCCTGAAACAACTAGAGGTCATAACCCTAAAACTATGGCTTCTTGACTGTTAGCTAGCAAAGCCCAGCTGAAACTCAAGTAAGACAAATCTTCACAGCAGTATCACATGTCCACTGCTGTCAATACATCTGCAAAATGTACCAATGTCTTCTTGCTTAACGTTAAGTGGATTGGGAGGGGGATAAAATAGAAATAGGAAAAACAGATGACATTGCAATTCAGAGAGGTGGCTTATTTGTACTACCTTTGGTCCCATTCATTCATAATTCCCCATGTTTTCTTTCTTCCTCTACTTCCTTCAGTACCTACTGCATTAGTATCTAGATATCAGGCACAGATTTCAAATTATTCATGAATGATTACTTAGTTAAGTAGTTCTCAAAAATTTTGGACTCAGTGTACCCCTCAGAAAATGCCAGTTTCATTCATTTTGCTTTCATTCATTTTGCATTTAGCTTTCATTCATTTTGATGATGGAAAAATAATAGAGGAATTGTTGCAAAGAATTCAGAAAGACCAGAAGTCAAAATGTTTTTGACACTGGATTCCTATTTGCAACCTCTGGGTTTATCTCACGAATCATATGTAGGTGTTTGCACACTTAAAAGTACTAATATTGCACTGTTGCAATATTACTGATGCTGTGGCACCATGGTTGAAAATCATTGACTTAATTAGTAAAACCTTGTACATCAGGGCCTGATCCTGCAAGTCATTGTATGGATGCCTACTGCACCCAAATAGAGCTCACTGACTTTAATGAACTGCAGAATTTGATCTATTGATGGATTTTGCTCTAATCAGAATCAGACTTGACCCTGAAACCCAGTGATAAGAAATCTTTTTACAAAAAAAGCCTACAGAGTAGTAGACTGAAAAGTTACCTTTAGAGAGAGAAATGTTTAGGTCATTGTGTTCATTGTTGCTACCAATCTAGGATTGTTCCCACAATTATGTTCTTCAGTGAAATTCTGAGGCAGGTTGTGTACACACATTCAAATAATCTGGGAGAATTCTTTGAGGTTTGTTTACATGGTAGAAAAACTTACCCCACGCCATGTATACAGACATTCATATTCTGAGGCCCTGATGAGTGTAGAACTTGCCATCTTGACACTGTGCAGCGAGGCAAGAGCCCTGTGAACACATCTCAGCATGCTCTGCAGATTCCCTTAGTCTGCCTGGTGACAGATAGCAGCAGTGCATAGGACAACCCTGATTGGCTGATGCAGACTGCTCAGGGTCAGCCTCTCTCTCCTTACAGAAGGGGATTGTGAAAAGGATGTTTTCTGCTCCATGCTGGAGCATCAGAGTCCAGTGAGCAACATGCTATCGCCCTGGGGGAAGGATGGATACTGGAGAACTATGTTTTCTTCTGAAAGAAGCCACAGCATGTACAGAAATTCACTCTCCCTGAGAGTGATTTAATCCTAATTGTTCCCAAGTTATTTTTCTCCTTGAGTGGTCATTTTTACTCTGGGATAGAAAACCGGAACCATCTGTACACTCACAGTTTCTCCTGGGAGAGCAGCAACTCTCCTAGGAGAAACTGAATGTCTGTATGAGGCCAAAGTTTCACCTCTGCTAGGAACCAGATAACTGCTTCCAAAAATAAGCCTGTTTTTCTTCCTGACCTCTGCTGAAGTGTACTACTGCTATCACTATGACACATTTTGATCAGTACTAATTTTAGAGACAGTTCTGAATGATTTGTATAGCAAAATATTGTGGTAACATAGCTCCTTCAAACAAGCTTCCAACTTGGTGGTGTAGAGCTAGAAATATACTGCAGAACAGGAAAAGTCTGCATATCATTAGTCTTTTCTATCTGAGAATGTAAAGCATTTCACTAACCTCAGTTAATCAAGCCACAAACTCCGTATTTTACAGATGGTAAAATTGAGGCATTAAGGCTGCCATTTTCCCAATGCAATTGTAGCAAAAATGTGGCTGATCTGGGTGGACTGATCCCCTGTTTACCAGCCCCTTCATGCCCAGGAAAGCATTTTTATCTATATATCAGAGAACTGCACATAGGATTTGTAGAGAGAGCTAAGATATTTTACTGGGGTGTAGGTTGCTGAAACTTCCTTAGCCTGACGAAGGGTTTTTGACCCCGAAAGCTTGCCTAATTATTTTCCAACTATTTGGGTTGGTCTAATAAAAGATATCAGATAAACCCAAGGAACCTTGTCTGCCTAAGATATTTTACTTAAATTTTTTGGAGAGAAATGCATGAAGTTTCTAGAAACTACTGAGATGATCTAATTTGCATTACAAATCCAATTCTCCAGGTGGAACCATATTTGGCTTCTAGCACATCTAAGTTTGGATAATTTTCTATGTCTTTATCGAAACCTCTTGAATATACTGTTATGGTCTGGAGTTTTTGGCAAAACTTCTAACCTATCTTGCTCCTAACCAGATCATGAGATAAGCCTCTCTCATGGCATTTGATGATACTGTTGATGACAGGACTAAGGCGTGCAGAATTTTTCAAAAATATGACAAATTTACAAATATTTGGACTTTCTAAAGGGCTATCTCTTCTAACTATAGTATTTAAGAAATCTGTTATTCTTATTTCATACTACAATAATGCCTAGAGTTCCAAGACGTTAAAGCTCCGTCAAGCTGGGCACTGTATAAGTGCATATAAAGAATTATACTCATAATTGAATTGTACTCAGAATTGTACTCATAATTCTGGGAGTGCTTACAGTTTAAATAGGATAAACGTTTATTCTCAGAGCTGGTTCAAAGTTTCCACTTGAAACTTACTTTAGATTTTAAAACAATGGCTTTTATGATCAAAACAAAAAAATAAGTGAAAAATGATCACTTTGCTTAAAAGATTTTGGTGAAGATTTTTGTTGTAGAGGTGTGGAGTTCTCTCTCTCTCTCTCTCTAAAAAAAAGTATGTTTTCCTTTTGGAAAGAGGTAAGGAGAGCAAAAAAACCCCCCAAACAGTAAAAGTGCAAAGGAGAAAGAAGCACTTTTTTATTCCTTCCCAGATCTACTTCCATGGGAGAAAAATGAAAAGGAGAGAGATCTTTTTTTTTCCTGTCAGCAAAGTTAATTTGGTCCCAAAATTTTGAAAAATGTTGCTTTGTAATTTTTGTAAGAAAAAATATTTCATAGAATGTTTTCAAGAATATAAGAAACGTTCCCTTTAAAACAACCATGAAATATATGTACCTCAGTTTGACCAACTCGAATTATTATCCCCATTTAATATAGGTTAAATTAAGGCACAGAGGGTGCCTATAAATGTGCTTGCGGGTGAGGGTGGGGTGTTTTAATTAGAGCAGTTCCCAGAGATCCTCTCTATTTAAAACACTGCATCATCGTGTATTAAACCCCTGTGTTTAAAAATGGCTGGGAGACTCTTTAACTAAAGCTTATTCAATGAGCTTTACTTAAAGCACCCCAACAGCCAGTTTTAAACCAGCAGGGTCTCATGCACATGACGCTGCAGTGATGCTAAAGCATCCTAATTAGAACATGGGACATACTTGATTAATTGAGCATGTGTATAGGCACCCAAACATTTTTCCACTATACCACAGGAAGTCTGGGGTAGGAATTGTATTCAGGCCTCCTGATTTCCAAACCAGTTCCTTCCTTCCTAAAGAACAACCTTGTATTTGGGACAGCATGCAACAAAAGGGAGCAAGATACAAAAAGGTCCGAACAATTATTGTCCATTTTTTTTAAATCAATAAAATAAACTTAATCCAATACAGCAATTAAAATACGCAAACCTGCACTGCATAGCATCAATTATTAAGGCCTAATTCTGTAGTTGTTATTTAAGCTGCCCTGTAATTGCTCTGGAGAGTTTTGCTTCTTTAATAGCTACAGGATAATGCTGCTGTTACTCTATCAGGTAGTCTTCTCCATAGTTAATACAGCTAACATTAAAAAGGCTTACTTATATTTATTTTTAATTGTTCTGAAGTTGGGGAGTATAATGAATCTATTAAGAAATTATTCTCTGAAAGAGTTAAAAAAAAAAGTCCCCTATGCACTTTTGCATTTTATTGACATTTTAATTAAGACTGTAGTATACTTTAGGGATCTCTGTACTTAAATAGAAATCATTTTAATATGCTACACTGGCAAAGAGTAATAGATGAATACAGACCCATATTCCCATATGTTTTATGGTACTTAGTGATTCTTTTGTACAATGTATTATGATGTTAAGACATTTTATGAGTTTCTATTGGCCAAGTTGAGCCATATCAAATTATAATTTTGCTCACTGGATTTTACTGTAAGAAAATTAAATAGGCCATATTCTGTATTTATTGTACAGTTGGATCTGCCTGGTTTTGTTTGTCCTATTATATTTTTCATTTACTTTTTCCTCTAAAGTGAAGGTAGCAAGCAGTATGTGAAGGATACACTTGGCTCTGCTTAGAATAGGCTGGGGTGTTTTTTAAATACAATTTGTCAGAGCTGAAAAGATGTTGTTCCCCTGATAATATAATTCTGAATGAACTCTTATCTTTTTAACTGCATTGTTGATGTAGCTGTGAATGTTTTTCTTTTTAAGTAGACAACTTGGCATATAGTATTAATATCCTGAGATTCCAACAAGCCAAGTGAGAGGAGATTAGTGGTCCCTTCTTGGACCTGGGAACAGAAGCATGTGTCAAAGGGCTGACAAATGTAATTCTCAGCAACACTTACCATCTCTGAGTGGTTTGGTTTAAGAATAGACTTTGGATCAGAAGAAAGAGGTCACTCAAACAGCTTTGTTCTATCAACTTGAGAAGAGCTTGAAGATTAACCTGGCACAAATGCAAGCAATCAAATATTCTAGGTATACCACAATGCAGTTGTACCAATGAGCATACTATGCCCTACTGAAGGGCTGGTGGTAGCCATAAGGCAAGAACACCTACAGAGTGCCTTTCTGTCTTTCAGGACAGCAGAGATAATAGAAGTGCCTTCTACTCTCTGTTGCAGTAGCCCTTACCCAACTGAGGGCTATTTGCTTGTATGGATGGGTTTGACCAGCTGCCATCTTTAATACTTGTCTTGTCCTGTACCTACCACTAAAACAGAGCAGCTTAGAGTTAACATCCTATTGACATGTATGAAACAGGTTACCCCTCTGAACTAATGCTTCAAACTGGCTGCTAACTCAGGAAGCCATCATTGGGATCTATTATGAGAGTCGTGTTTTTAAGTTTTGCTGCACAGACAGAGACCAAAAACTAGCATTTTGGGGGTGGGGGGTGAGATTCTGATCTAATCAAATGAATGTAGGAGCAAGATTGCTGGACAGGAAGATACATGGTGGATGGTGAACAGCATCAAAGGTAGATGCAGAAGAGCTCTAGGATGTTGCAATAGCCTTAGTGTAGCTTTCTGTTCATGTGCAGCATATTGTAATTAAGGATGGGCAAGTCCATATAAAATAACCACCCTGAGCCATCATCCAAAATTTAAGCAGAACCAAAAATAACTGTTTTAGAGGTTAGAAAAACAAATCAGAGCTGGAGGCACTGGTATGGCATATATTTGCATGGCTCAGGGGACATTAAAACGCTTGGCTGAGCATCGCAAGAGTGTTACAAAGCAGCCAGCATACACCTTAATAACAACCACTTCAATTTGAAAAAAAAATCTTCATGTTCTTCTGCCATGATAGGTCATATCCATAGTTCAGATAAAGCCAAAACCAAACTGAACTGGACACTATGCTTAAAAGCCTATAGCCATGAGATTCTCACTGAGAGCAGTTTTCCACATCTCAGCAAGCAATCATCAAACACATTTCAGCAGAGATGAATATAGTAGAAGGAGCTGGATCCTCCCATAAATCAAGATTAGAGCTGGCTGGGCATATTCCAACAACATTTTTTTTTATTGGAAAATACTGATTTATTAAAACTGAAACTCTCTGGAGAAAGTATTTGTTTCAATAACTCTATTTGAAGCAATTTTGGAGAAGTATTTTATTTTAATTTTCACTTTCATTTGAAACTTTGAATATGAAAAGCTTCTGGTTTTGGTTCTAAATGATTTTTTATTTTGAAATTTTAGTTTAGATCTTCACAGATTTAATCTAGGACCAAAGAATATGAAGAAGGTGGTAATAAACAGTAGGACTGTACGAAGCTTCCGATGCTGATTTGATTCGGAAGAGATTTGGCCTGATTTGGTGGCCAAATCTCTGAATCTGAATTGAATCAGGGAATCAGTTAAAAAGTCCAAATCAATTTGAAGCTCTTCGAATCTTCTGAAAAGATTCGGAGAGGTTTGATGATTTGGACAGTTCCCGCCCACTGCAGCAGGGACCTGGAGCCAGACTCAGAGATGGGAAGAAGGGGGCAGGGCTGGAGAGGGGGGAGGGGCCTATGGGGGGACCCCTGCTAGGCCCCATCCCCTGCCTGCTCCGACAGCCCCCCCATGACTGACCTGCCTGCCCCAGCTCCCAGCCCTTGAAAAATAAACCCTGACTCACTTGGTGCTGCAGGGCTGCGGGGTGATCCCCACTGCCTCACACTGCATGGGGGGCTCTGCATGAGCCCCCTGACCCCTCCCCCCTCCTCCCTCAGCCTCCCCATGGCTGCTCTGCCTGCCTTAGCTCCAGCCCTTTAAGAAAAAATAAATGAGAAAAATCCTGGGATTCACCAGTTCTTGTAGTGGCCTTGGGGCTTCAGGGGCCTCATGCAGAGCCCCCTACCTGGCACAAGCCAGCAGGGGGCAGCAGGGATGGTCCCTCGCTTGGCAGGAATGGTGAGTCCAGGGTTTGGGGGGGGTGTTCTTAAAGGGCTGAAGCTGAGTAGGCGGGGCAGCTATGGGGGGGATGGAGGAGCAGGAGGGAATCAGGGACTCATGCAGTGCCTCCCACACAGTGTGGGGCAGTGGCGGACAGCAGAGATCAACCCACCCCCCCACCCAGCAGCACCCAGTGAGTTGGGGTTTTTTTTCCCAAGTGCTGGGAGCTGGGGCAAGTGGGACAGCGACTGCCGGGACTGGGAGAGCAGGCGGGGGATGGGCCTGGGTGATTCCGAGATTCAGCAGCAGCCGAATCTCTGAATCAGATTCAGTTGAATCAATTCAGGACAATGATTTGAATCACCAAATTGAATCACTGTCCCCCAAATTGGCCAAATCTGAAGCGAATACTAGCTGCTTTGCACAGACCTAATAAATAACTTAACTGTGAGCAAGTTGGCCTCTTTCTTCAGCCTCAGAGGAAAGAATCCCATTCTTGCTCCAATCAATGTAAATTAGGTGATGAAAGTCCTCAGATATATAGCATGGGATTCATCCTTTTTCAAGCCTCCTATGCCTCCACTAGAAACCCAGTAGGGGGCTCTCCACTAGTACCCCAGTAGGGTAGACAAAATCAAATAGCTTGTATTTGATATAATAAGATAGGTAGTAGATTGCCTGCTTTTAATTTTATTTTTATGGGATTTTTATTTTCAATATGTCTGAATCCAGTTAAAAAAATATGAGAGTTCATGCTATTGAGTGGTCAAACTAAACCCACTTCTCAGGCCAAAATTACTTTCCAAATGAGTCATGGAATCAAACCTTTGAGGGCATCATGATCAGTTGAGAGGATCAGTTGAGAAGATTTCAAGAAGACAATTTCATTTCTCCTAGACCCCAGGGAAAGGTTAACCTCGGAAAATTGAGGGTTTAGATAACTTTTTAAGGATTCAGAGCGTACAAACCTCCTAAATCTGCAAACCAGGCCTTGAAATCCATTGGAAAAGGCCTTTCAGTGAATTCTGGTATCTGCGACTCAAGCTACAAATACCAGAAGGAAAAGCCTTCATTTGAGGTATTTTGGTTTGGTCCATGCCAAACTGGAAAAGTAAAGAAAATATTAATTTTGACTGTGTTTAAACTTCAAGAGACACTATTTTTCGTTTTGTTATGGAAATGCGTGGAAGAGATGTGGTAGAATGCTATTTGATAGTTCATCTCTATCAGTTACTGCAGCAAGGGAATGCTGGCTTTGGGAGCCCAAACTTGAGACCATTAGCACCTAACTTAGAAGGGAATTAGGATATCTATCTAGTCTTGAATTTAAAAAAAGCCATAAGAAGAGAGTTATCCATGTTCCTACTGCTTTGAACATTTCATCAATTACTTTGTCCATATACTAGCACTGAGAATACTTACAAACAAAAAACATGTTTACTCTGAGCAACCAGAGTGTGGCATAATAAACAGGAAAAGCACTGCATTATAGGATTCGGTAGAGATTCTTTGGGAAACCCTTGAAAACAGAAAATAGTCTTTTAGGAGCCAATGCTTATTTTGAGGCTTAATGCTTTGGTTCTTGCAGCTGTTTGAACTGGTGGGAATGTGGAAATGGCAAATTAGAGCTCATAAACTGCTCACATCATGCTGCCATGTAATGCTACAATTTTATTGCACCTGGCTGCTCCTCAGATGTCCATTTGAAATTGTCTGGAAGGGTACAAAGAATATTGCATTTCACACATCTCTGAAAATCCAGGGTTTGGCTTGAAAATACCAGATATTGCTTGCAAAAACATACTCTCTTGCCATTTCCTACCACATTGTACATTCAAGAGGTTTTTGAAAAAAAAAAATCAAAAATTCAAAATCTGGTGCTGATCTGAGCTGTCCTCATCATTAATAGTGACCATATCAAATGCACTTGTCCCATTCTTGCCTTAAATATCATAGCAATAATTTCCATATCACTTTCACAATGCATCTATTTGTATCTAAATAGAACAAACGTATTACATTAAAGGGTAGATGAACCACTTAAAGTAAAATGTGAAGCGCACGAAATCTTGAGCTGTGTTCGCTCTCAGTTCAGTGGTGAGTGAAATGATTCCCTTATATGCAATGTGTCTCAAGTGCTTTTGAAGGCTTCTTCCTGAAAAGGTACTACATGCATCAAAGACAGGATATTTTATTGGAAAGAGGCTAAAAATGCCTTTGCTATCTTAGCTACCTGTGATTCAGTAAAATGGTCTAGTTTATATTGATTGGCTTTAAATCTGTTTTATCTGAGGAGAAGGGTGTTAACATGGTGCATAACCACAATGCAGTTGTACCTGCTTAGTGACTGTGTCCTTTTTAACTAAGTTGTTCCCAAACACTTCATTCAGGAGACCAATGAGAATGCTCTCTGATGCAAACAGAATATTTTTCTTTGGGCTTGGACCTTTTCAACCCACACATGATGACATAGTTCCATGTAACCTGATTAGGAAAATTCCAAGAGGCTGAATGACAGGTTTGCATAGCTGTAATATTCCTGACATAATATTGCTTGCAGAAAATGATTATAGTGCTGCTTGGGCACTTGGATGGAAAAAGCTCATATGAATAACTCTGGTTCATGGTCTTTGAATTTTCTGGATTCTTAATATAAATATGCCAATTTCCCTTATTTTACAAAAACACCAAAGACTCCAACTTCTCTCAAACCTGATATTCTGTTTGGGTCTCGTTCATGAACTTTAAGTACAATAATACTTTCACAGAAGTCAGTAGGACAAGAAGTGCTCAGATTTCAGCACATGCTGAAGTGCTTTGTTGAATCAGGGCCCTCAACTGTATGAGCAGCTGCATACAGTGAAGATGGGTTTTTTTCAAAATTCCTGTTGATTTTTCCTCTTTCTTGATCTTCCTTTCCACACCTCTCCTTGGAAACCTCCTGCCAACCACTGCTTCTCTCTCTCTCCTCTCTCCAGAGAAACTGATAAGCAGCTGGTTTTGGAGCCACCACTAATGCCATCCTTCTGGGCAGGTTGTGGTGGGGGGAGGCTGATGTATGGTAAAGCTTGTGTCCCTTGTGGAAAGCCATATTTGACACCTCCACAGTCAGCACAGTCCCCACCAGCCTAAGGCCTGGTGGAGTTTATCTCCAAATTCAGATCTCTCAGTTCACAGGCTAGAGCCAGACATGTGCTTTTTTTTATATGCCTAAATTCCTTGGTATTAAACTTAGAGACAGAGCAAATGCAGCCCGAATACATTGCTTTGTCTGTTGTAGCATGTGCTAACAATAATTCCTTATGAAGTCTTAGAGAGGAGAAACACTGGCATGGTAACTTTTTAACATAAGCATGAAATCAGCAAGTTCCACTCTGATATCTTGTATAATTAAATAGCTAATAATGTACAATTGTAATTTATACTAATGCTTTTGATATTTCATCTTTATCTCAGAGCCCTTACCTCTTGGCAGAGCCATGTATCAATGTGGACATGATGCTGGGGTGGGGTTAGACAAGAAAGGAGATGCGGGGATACCTCATTATAAATGTGAGGTTGGTGCATGAACC
Organism: Alligator sinensis; assembly: GCF_000455745.1. Classification (NCBI taxonomy): domain Eukaryota; kingdom Metazoa; phylum Chordata; order Crocodylia; family Alligatoridae; genus Alligator; species Alligator sinensis. The sequence goes on from NW_005841921.1 coordinate 3,672,565, forward strand.
GTGTCTGCGGCAATCAAACTGCTAATTGTTATCATTTCTCTGATACCATCTTAGCTGTAATATCCTGCACTGTGTCAGTTTTTCAGCTCTTAATGTAACACATTTGCATATCGAACCATCACAGTGACTATGCTATCAGCTGTACTTGAGTATTTGAATCAAAACTGCATTGTTCCCTGTGCCCTTCAGCATATCCGATCAAAAAGCAAAGCTAAGAGATCTTTTTTTTTTTTTTTACTTAGAGAAGTAATTGCATAGGCCATTTCCTTAAAGATAAACTCCCGCTTATGCATACGTTAAAATTCAGCTTGCAAAGCACCTCGTGTGGCTGAAGCCTAGATAAAAGAATTGAGTTTTTGAGAAAGAGAGGGGGTGGAGGGGGAAGAGAGAGAGAGAAAGACAGAGAGGATCCTGTGTTTAAAGTGTCCTGTGAAAAAAGCAGGCATTTTGCCTTAGGCATGTAAATCCACAAGAGACAGCTTCAACTCTTTTATAAAGTGGTGAGTTTTGTGTGAGCACAGATGCATTTTGTTTTCCTATGAGGAAAAGATGATTAAATTATCAGAAACAAAGATACCTCCGCCCCACCAAAAAAAAACCAAGGGTTTCCTGAATATTTTTATTTAACCTCCCTAGTGTCTAAGTTATTCTGACTGCTTATCAGAGGTGCTGACTTTATCTCTCTAAGCTTTAGTTTAAATGTCCAACACAGCTTATTAATGAAAGTAATAGGCTTTTGTTTATTACATGTAATAATGGCGAATATGACTATTTAATATAAATCTGACATTTAAATTCCACTTAGTTCTGAGATACGGATGATATAAACGAATAACTCTTTACCCTAGAGTAAAAACTCCCTCAGTTTGCATTTTAAGGCATTGAAGTTTTCAAAGTAATCAGTTTTTTTCAGAGGAACCAAATTGTGAAGACATCTGTTATGTTATTAATTTCACATAAATCTTAAGCTCCTCAAGGCCTGAAATGAGGCTTCATTCAAGCCGAATTAATGAAACATGATTGTAAGTCCCTTGCATGGAAATGCTGTCAGACAGTATTGAGTTGCTTATAATCACTGAGTAATCTTGCAGGCTGCCAAGGGAGAGCTACTTTAAATCCCTCCATAAAACAATATCTGAAAATATCAGAACACTAACTATATCCTGAAAGATTAATAGCAGATGAAAATTTCTATGAAATGAATCATACTTTCTCAGTAAAGGATACACACATTTCCAGTAACTGCAGATAGCATAATATAAGAGCACAATCTACAATCCAGATGCAAGATGCATTTAAGCTCTGATATTCATTCGAAATATCAAGTTGCTTAAGTATGCAAGGATTCTATATAACTGAGAAAATATTTAGAATTATATAGATGTCTAATTCAATATGGCCCAAATCCAGCAGAACTTAGTCAAAACGTCCACTGACCTTTTTTGCCTAAATAAGAGGTATAGGATTAGGCCCTTTAGGAAGAATATACATATATGAAAACCCAAACAAATGAATAGCTGACAACAGTAAATATAAGGTTGAATAATGTGTTTTAATTTGGTCATAGCAGAGTATTTGATTTGTGGCCTTTTGAGTTATCCCATAAAATTCGCTCTTCCTTTTGTATGTACATATCCACTATGTCTTATATTTAATGTTGAAAGAATATTTTTTGAGATACTGTGCTTCCTTAACCAAGCTAAATCGGTCTCCAGCTGAATTGGGAAATAAAAATCTGCATATGATATTTACTTCACAAATCTTTTGAGTCCTGTTAGCTTTGATACAGTTTTTTTCTTGTTTTTTTCTTTTTAAGGAATTTAAATCAAAAGATAATTAAATACAAAAGCAGCCCTTTTAATGTGGTGGCATATTATGCAAAATTAATTATAAGGGCAGCAGATAGCTTGGATATGTAATGCTTGATAGTATTGCATCAATTAGAAATCTTGGTGGTGGGTAATGTTTTGAGAGACTGTGTATCCAGGTACATGTATCTTGATACATATCACTTAATGTTTTTAAACACAAATAATTTCCTCCTAGATTTTCTTCTTGAGAAGGAAGTTTGTTATACCATTTTAGAGATCTGTTTCACCAGTTGTCTAAGATTTATTTTTCACTTAAGTAGTATTGCTGAATATGATTTGTGCTTAATTAATTATAAGTATATAATTATAACAGTTGTATATATGTTCCTGGTCAGCAGCTGTTGGTATCTGAAAATACTTTGATGTTTTACACAGGGGAAATGAAAACAGATCTAGAAGCTGTAATTGTATAAGATACTTATGGGTGAATTGGATAAGATTTGTATTGATGTGGTTTGTCTATGCTATATTATTGATTTTATCTGTAGATCTCTGCAACATTATAAATGTGTATATATGCTAGTAGAAATACTATATAAGACTATTTTAATGTGCTGTGATTTAGGAAAATGCTTTTATATCAGTATATTGTGAGACTCCAGGAGTGACAGCTAGACAAAAGAAAGACAAACCATCAGAGCTTATCATGTTGGAACTTTATAGATAAGATACCCAATGTAGTTCACAAAGTAAAGACGTACTAATCTCTAGGTGCCCTACTTGAAATTTTGACAACTTCAGTACGTTAAAACCCTAGGTCTACATTTTACTGGTTAGTCAGGTTATATTACTTCAATATTCCTTCAAAGCCACTCTAAATCTGCATTTGAGTACCATATGTTGACACTGCGTGGTGGTCACTGGAGATTACTTGAAGTACCACAACCATGACTTGTACTCTTCTTCTTGTAATCCTTGTTCTCCAGAGTGTTATTGAATTTAGAGAGAAGTAAACAGAGTTTTTTTCAGTGTCTGTTTTGGGTGCTTGATTCTCACTCACCTCTGCAAATCCATGTCAAAATAAACGGAGACCTTTTTTAGTGAGTGCCACACTTTGAAGTCCAGAGATGCAAATCCAAACACTGCATCACATTGTCAGATACAGAAATTAGTAGCATCCTGTGTCGCCTTTGAAGTTCCTGACTGTGCTTCTATGGAGTGTATTTTCTTATATAAATCAGATGGAAGCTATTCAGGCTCAGATAGCAATAATGATTTACTTGCTGTAAATCTTATATTTTTTGGCCACACTTAGGGTATGATCTACTAAATAGTTCTTGGTCAGATGTTATTTATTAGAAGACATTACTTTTTCCCCCCTTAAACTATTTTTTAATTAAAGGCTAGAGATCTAATGTGCTTATTTTCTCTACACATATGTAAAAAATCAAATAAGTATTATACACCAGATTATTTGCTTCTTGCATCTTTTTAAAACACTATGATTTACAAACTTTGATAGAAGATAGAACTACTCGACTCCAGCAGCTGTTTAATCATAGGGGGATTTTTTTTAAAGTGACAACCTCGATCATGGTGGTCTGCTCTGAACAATGAACAGAATGTTAGATTTCTGCTGGCAATAGAGGGCAATGGTCTTACCCGCTATATAATACTCTTATTATATAGAAAAATTATTAGCAAAAAAAACTCCTTTCAATTTTTTTAACATGAAAGGTGGGTTTTGTTCTTAGATCTGCCATTGAATTACTTTGAAATTGGTCTTATCTAGTCTAGTTCGTTTTTGAGCTCTTCACATGAAAAAGTCAAGATCTCACTTAATTATAATGATAATAAAATATTTTTAGATCCAAAAAACAATGGGAATTTTACAGTAGGCTTTGGATCTGACCTATTAGACTAGATGTGCAAAGAAGCTCAATACCATAACAGAGGGAGACTGGGGAGTGGGGTGTGAGCATTCAAACTATTTTTTCTGAGTGCTCAGCACCAAATGGCTCCCTTTGTGACACTTCTTGCCAATTTCCAAAGGATCTCAGGAGCCAGCCTGCTGGACTCTTTTGAAAATCTAGCCACTATTCTGTAGTGCTATTTTTGTAAATATGCTGTCAGTTGTAAGTGTTGGCCAAGAAAGGTATAATGGGCTAAAGCAGCTTCAAAATCTGGGATGGGAGAAACCGAGATCATAAACAATGTGTGGTGAATCATCCTGTCTTGCTTACAAATACCCCAAGGGTAAAGAAAACAGTATTTTCTTTCTCTCTTCCCCACACACTTTGCTAGTGGGGAAAACTGAGGCAGAGACATTCTGAAAGTGATTTGCCTAGGCCAAACAGGTCTTCTGACAGCTCAGAGCAGTGCCTCAACAATAAAACTATCCTCCCTCTCAAGCATTGTTTCTTAGAGGAACTGAGGTATATGCTTGAAACCCTCTGGCCAGGTACAGACGTCACTCTTTTACCCATTTAAGCGATTGGAAACTGGTCTGTACCCATAACAAAACAGAAGTTTGGAACACAAAACCAGTCTATACTCATAACAGAATACAAGTTCGGCACACAAATTGGTTAAAAAATGGCAGAATCTTGTCTAACATTTGCTCCCCTTCACCAAAGGGTAAATGTGTGTACTACCAGTCTAAACTATACCACTTAGAGAAAACTGCATAGCTTAGATCAGTTCCACCTTGGGCTTTTTGAATGTGTGTATTTAGCCTCTCAGTTCAGGACAGCACTTTAAAAAGGGATGCCTTCAGTCTTATTGGTTTAACAGGTACCAAAGAACATATTTACATGCTGACCTGAATGGGGCTGCTTTGTTGAGTTGAGGTTATAGTGAACATAGTTCAGAGTGGGGTTCATTAGTTTTCCAGTGTATGAACACCAACTGTTTTAGTTTCTTTCTTATAGATTTCTTAACTTCAGTGTTTGTTGCCAGTATTACCAGTTTAGCCACTGACTTCCATGGGATTATAGTTGAGATCATAATGTGACTAAACCTCTATTTACAGGGTAAAATTTAAATCTGAACAACAGGCTGTTTGCCTGCTGGGATTACCATCATAGTTGCCTTAATCCCAGGCAGAGAAAAGAGGAGAGATTTAGGGAAGGACGCTGAAATATGTGTTTCTGAAATACGTATTTATTTCACCACAGGAACTGAAATGAAAATTCTTTGGAAAGAAAGAACAAAACTAAAACTAGACTTTGTATTTTATTTTCCCATTATTGAAATTATAAACAGGATGAGAAAAAAAAGAGAGAGATTATTCTGAAGTCTTCCACATGGTTCTCATTGCTAGGGCAAAGCACCTCTATGGTATCCATGCACTCAGCACATCTGGTTCCCTTGTGGTCTCTCTTTCTTAGACTTAGAAAAAAGGCATTGTGAGAGTAAGGAAAAATAAAGGGATAAAAGGTAGCAAAAATGAAAAATAATAAACTGGGTACTTCACTTTGTAATCTGTGCTTTGTTTGTAATTTAATAAGACTATGTACAAGGCCACAAAAATCATTGAGATTCCTGTGATGGTTATTAGTTAAACTGAAAACCAGTAACAGAATATGGTGACTCTATAAAGGTTACCAGCCAGAATACCTAGTTACAAGCCCAATGACAGCATGAAGCTATTGACCATTCTGAGGACAGCTCAAGGCAAAATCTGGACCAGTGAACCAAAAACCCATGTTTTTTTTCACTGGAGTAAACCCATTTTACAGACATGTACATCCTTCATTAGCAGGAGTTAGTTATACCTGCAGCTGAGTTGTAGGTACGGCTTTAGCAACTCCAGGTGCAAATATTCAATTTTTCTAGCCATTCAGTTTATTGCTCAGAAACATAAACACAAATTTTGTAGGAGTAAGTTGTGCCTAAAAACAAAGAAGCTGGATCTAAAGCCAGCAAGAAAAATACCCTAAAACACACAGGGCATGTTCACACATGCAAGCATATGCACTTGCAACAGCTCAAATAGAAGCGGTGCAAATTTGAGCCAGGGCTTTTTGCTTCAGTGCACGTGCTCGGACATGAACTTTGGTGTGGAGCAAATTGTGTCACTTGGGGCAAAATAACCCTGCCTGGCTCCTCCTGGATCTGCAGCCAGAGGGAGCTAGAGCCCAGGGCCAGCACCTGTGTAGCACCCAGCAGTATAAAAAGCCACCCTGGCAAGTAGCTCAGGGCTACTCGCTCTCAGGAGCTTCTGGCGCCCAGCCAAATGGTACCTGGGGACCCTACCCCTTATGCCAGCTGGACTGCTGAAGTAGCCCTGAGAGTTCCCTGCACCCTCTACCCACTGCAGCAGTCTGGCAGTGGGGGCTGCTGCCTAGCTGTGACCTGCTGTGCACCTGCCAGACCCGGATGGGGACTACACAGCCAGTAGAGGCATCTGCCCCTCTGGGGCAGCTGCCCGGCGATGGGCCAGCTGCCAGTGAACTGTGGTTGCAGGGTTAGCCTCTGTATGGCACTACTGCCATGTGTGCCCCCTGCCCAGCCATCTGGGCAGCTATCGTCTGGAAGATGTTCCGGGTGTTGTGGCCTGCTTTGAACTGTCAAAGCATGTCCTCCTGCCCATTTGGGGCCAGGAGGTCAGCCACAGCCAGCTGGGTCCAAGGTGCCAGCTCTGAGCAGGCAGGGTCCTGCCACTGGCCTCCCTAGCAGGAATTCTGGTGTTCCCTATTGGAAAACTGAAAAATCACTGATAAAAAAAATCCCAAAGTCACTCTGTAAAATACCCCCAAATCCATGTTCCTCCACAAGTAAAACAAAACACCACTATAAGGAGAGAGAGAGAGAGCAAGACAGAGACAGCAATCAGTTGAACAATATTTTATTGATATATCTACAGTGGTAAAGCAAGTCTCTTATCATAATAATAAAGTGAACTCTAAATACATGTTTCATGAATTCATGAATACATGTTTTGCTGCACTCCCACAAGGAGATGGCCCCTACACAAGGGGTTTGCCCCCCCAACAGGGGGCCCAGCCCCCAAACAAGGGGTACAGCCCCCCAACAGGGGTTTCAGCCCCCACACAAGGGGTTTGACCCCCCAACAGGGGGTTCAACCCCCCAAAAAGGGGCACAGCCCCCAACAGGGGATTCAGCCCCCACACAAGGAGTTCGGCCCCCAACAGGGGGTTCAACACCCAAACAAGGGGTTTGCCCCCCCCAACAGGGGTTTTAACCCCCAAACAAGTGGTACAGCTCCCAAACAAGGGGTTTGGCTCCCCAACAGGGGGTTCAGCCCCAAACAAGGGGTATGCCTCCCCAATGGGGGTCAAATGGCTACCACCCCCCCTGCAAGGCCCACATGCCCCCCCAACTGCTGCCTCCTGGCCCCACCCCACACCAGTTGCTGCAGCCTCACCAATGGCTGCCCCACCCAGCC
>NW_005841921.1:3680317-3683039 GCF_000455745.1 Alligator sinensis
AGGCTGTATTTGCCAGGTGTCAGGAGTCTTGCGGGGGCTGGCTGGGGAGGGGCCAGCCCTGGCAGGGGGCCAGGGGGCTGGGGGAGCGGGCAGGGCCATCAGAGGTCCTCCTCATGGTCCCCTTCCTCCTCTTCCAGCCCCCCCAAGCCTTTACTCACCAGCACCAGAGCCCTTTGTCAGGCTGCATGTTTCAGCACCAGGGCAAGTGGCCAACCATAGAGACAGTCTAGCAGCCAGAGCGTCTCCATGGAGGACCCAGCCTCTGGTTGCCTCCTGTTTCGCTTTTTTAAACTTTGATTTTTTTTAGACCCCTGGATACCTCAAAGGGGTTTGAGGTGGAGCAAGAGGCATGTGCATGCTCATCTGGATGCGCCCACAGTGGGTATATCTACACAGGAAATTAAGATGAAGCAATAAACTCCAGAGCAGTATGAGCTTGAGTAAGCTGCTCCTTGGAGCAGCATCAACATGTGTACGTGGGACAGAAGCACTCAGAGCCAAGGCAGAGCAAGCCCAGGCTGGCAGGGGCCACAGGGAGTCAGCCCTGGGCTCTGGGTGGCAGCAGAAGGCAGTAGGGAAACGGGCTGTGGCACAATGGTGCTGACCCTGAAGAGCCATGTGGCTAGGTGGCAGGCAAAAGTCTGACCCTGACGCAGTCACCATCTACGCATGCATTTCAGTGCAATAAATGACTGCACCATAAAATAGTACTGTCCTGGACAGTACTATCTTACAGCAGCATTAATTAATTTATTGTGCCCTAATACCAGTGCATGTGTACATGGTGACACTTTACTCCAGAACTAATTATTTTACTTCACAATAAAGCGCATGTGTAGATGTACCCACTAAGTCCCAGGAGCACAGTTCTTTAAAACAATCAACCAAACAAACAAACAAAACAATAAATAACATAAATCTTAGTCACCCCTCCCAAATTTATATCTTCTGTGCATTGTAAGTACAAAGAAAAACTGGGGAAGCAAGTGGCCAGGAACATGAAAGCTACAATGCTAGTGAAAAATAATCTCTGGTTTAGAATGTGACTACATTTTGCTGTAAATATGGGGATGTGTGTCTTTGAGCTGTTTAGCCTAAGAACATTATATTTGGAGTCACAATTTCCTTGCCCCACTTCCTTGTCTACACAGTGCAAAACTATGACACATGCTGCTTACTGGTTTCGTTATACTACTAGGTACATTGTGAAAGCAGGTAGAACCAAGGTTCTGTCCACTTCCTATCTTTTTGAGGAATGTGGAGCAAGATTTATGTAAATCCCATAATGTGGATACTTGGTGCCTTATAATCCTTTATTTCCTAATGCAAAGGACAAACTATGTTCTGGCTGTCTGGGCACATCTACACATGTATGCACTTACTGCACAGTAAAAATCCCTAATCGTGACTTGTGTCAGGGACGCAGGTAGCAAACTTAATTGCGATTAATAACTGTGTAGTAATGCAAATTTGCTGCTGGATCTGCTCAGCCACTAGCCCCAGGGCTCCCAGCTGGGAGCCTCTCCTGCTCCAGGGCTGGGCTCCCTCATTGGTAGCCCCTGTCTGCAGGCAATAAAAACCTGCAGTCCTTTTGGGCCCAGCAGCACATACACCAGGAAGTCTGAAGGCAGTGCAGACTATGTGTATACCCCTGGGCAGGCCGCAGATGAGCTATGCCTGCCTTTCTGGAACCCGACTACTGCTTGACTCTGCACAGCCTTGCAGCTGCCAGGGCACTGCTGTCAGGCCAGGTGACCAGTTGCTATAGGATGCTTCCCAGGGCTACCTGCAGGCTGCTTTCAGCAGCAGGGCCAGGGTCACCTACCTTCTGCAGACCCCCAGCAGCCTGCCCTGTGCCTGCAGCTGCTGCAGGGCATAGCCTCTGCCACATGGCTGCCAGTTCTATGCTGTGCTCCTGTTCTGGACGCTGCCAGCAATAGTGGGACAGCCATGCAGAGACCCAGAGAGCCAGCCAGGATGGGACCCACAATGGCCTCATCCTCCCCATCCAGGCCTGGCATCGACCATGTATACAAGCCTCCACCCAGGGCCCCAACTGGAGCCAGGAGGAGGCTGGCAACCTTGTGATGCACTGAGGCAATGCAGGGGTGCAGCACCAATTTGAGTGGGCCAGGAGCTTGAATTATCAGATTTTGCTGAGACTTTGCTGAAGGCAGGCACTCCCGGTTGGTGCAACAGTGCCACATAAAGGTCAAGGCCTTGCGGGCACAGTGGGTGGCCATGATTGACCATGATTGTCAGTTTGGCCATGTTTACAAGACAATTATGTGGCAGCTGACTCACATTTTGGTGCCCCAGGACCCAGGCCACAACCGTGCATTTTTTTCCAACATGAGCCACCTGCCAGAGCCCCCAACCTTCCCTGACCCCTCTGGTGACATGTCATCAGAGGAGAAAGCCTTGGACATTCAGCATCCTGTCCTGCCCAGATCCCCAGCTGCACAGTCCACCAGCAGCTCGGGTAGCCCTGGCCAGTGCCTGCCTCAGCAGCTGCATAGCCCCAGACCCCACCACAAGGAATGGCCAACCATGTCACTGCTGGCCATCAGTAGTGTCAGCTACTCCCTTGTGGGGGCACCAAGTCAGGTCCCCAGACACTGTGCACTGCAGGCCCAGGACACCAGGTGCAGCCAGATGCCATCACCAATGGGGAGGGCCACGCTGAGCCACCAGCCATGCCAGCCCTGACCACTTGGTAAAC
>NW_005841921.1:3683070-3716985 GCF_000455745.1 Alligator sinensis
CTGGCCTGCCCACACTCCCCTGGCCCTGAGTTTCCCCTCAGAGCATGCAGGGAGTCTGGACACAGTGCCAAACTTTATTGAGAAGCCTGTGCCCCTACAACTAAGCAGGCACAGGCCTCTCATACCCCAAGGTAGGTGTCAATGCAGGCAGTGATGTCCTCAGCAGTGGGGGGCAGGGACATGTAGCACTGCCACAGGTAGTCTTCCAGGTGGCAGTGGAGGTTGCAGGGCAGCCCAGGTTGGCCCCCCTGTGCTTAGCTCAGGGTCCCAAACCAGGAGTGCAGGTGTGCCTGGGGCACCATGAGGAGCAGCAGCAGCAGCAGCAGCAGGGCATAGTGGGTTGGGTACCCATCTGCCTGCAAAAACAGCTCATCAGGCACTGCACAGGGCACATGCAGCAGGGGCACGTTCAGGGTGTCCGACCAGCTCCTTGTCCTAGTTGTCCAGGAGCCCCATGTGCCCTGAGCAGAACAGGTGGCCTGCAGGAGGAGAGGGGAGAGGAGCAGGGTCTGGAGCTGCAACAGCAGGTGTTGCCAGGATCCTGGCCTGTCCCATGCTGGGAATGGGCAGGGGGAGGTAGGCTGCCTGTGGCCAGCACCCAGTGGCCCACCGGCCCTAGGGGAGTGCACAGGGATGTGGGGCTCAGCTGACAGCTGCCTGGGCCTGGGTCTGCCTGTTCAACTTAGCATGGTCTCTGGTGTAGGGCATCTTATCTCTGAAATGTTACAAACTCTCATAAAAGGATTCTATCTCTTGCCTCTGCAGGTCCAGCATCTGGACACCAGGGGAGAGACTAGAGTGGCCAGCAGGGATGCCAGGTCAGAGATGCTGCTGTCCATTACCAGGGCCATTTGGATGCACTAGCTGCACCAGAGGTGCATACAAAATCCTCCTCCTCCAGTGGCTGGTGGCAGTGGCCAAGGAACAGGTGGAGGACACTCAAGCCTGGTAAGAGAAGGACCTGGTCCAGGAGGTGAGATGGCAGGCAGAGTACTTGGTGTTCTGGGGTGAGCTTCTGGCCTTGGATGGGGAGCAGATCCAGGTCCTGTGGAAGCAGAATGTCATCCTGGGCTAGGTAGTGTAGGTGATAGATGATGACTGTCATTCCCTGGACACACTGTCCTGAACCTGGTGGTTTCACTTATGCTGCCCAGCCTCTGGCCCTAGCCCTGCAGGCCCCCTGGCAGCCACCTGGCAGCAGCCTCTGGCCCCGACCCCAGGTCCACTGCCACCCACCTGGGCCCAGACCAGCCACTTGCTCCAGCTCCCTACAGGCATAGAGCCAGAGCTGCCTGGAGCAGCATGAGGACTGGACGTCAGCCCTGCTGGGACTGGACTCTGCCAGCTGGAGGGGGAATTGCCCATTCTGGAGGAGCCCCAGATGCCATCACCCCCTAGGCAAGCCCCCCGACTCACCACAGTCACTGTGGTATATAGACCCCACAGTCGGGGAATGGCCAGAGGCCAGGGTGCTGGCTGCCTGCCCCCAGGCTCTTCCCCCTAGGCACCTCCACACTACAACCTCCCCACCCCAGGACACCAAAACAAACACTTTGTATACAGTTTTCATACTGGGAAGAGAGATTTTTATTGTTTGTGGGCGGGGAGGATAGTGGCAGAGCTCTGTTTGTTGTGGGGGAGAGGGGGCTTTGTGTGATAAGGGCAGGAGGGATGGGGGGAGTGCTGTGAGGAGAATAAATGTTTCTTCTTTGGACATTCGCAACAAGGAGAAATGCAAAGTGCTGCACCTAGGGAGGAAAAATGTCCAGCATACCTACTGCCTAGGAAATGACCTGCTTGGAGGCACGGAAGCAGAAAGGGATCTTGGAGTCCACTAGGACTCCAAGATGAACATGAGTCATCAGTGTGACGAAGTCATCAGAAAAGCTAATGGCACTTTATCGTGCATCAGCAGATGCATGACGAACAGAACCAAGGAGGTGATACTTCCCCTCTATCGGGCGCTGGTCATACCGCAGTTGGAATACTGCGTGCAATTTTGGGTGCCACACTGGAAGAGGGATGTGGAGAAGCTCGAGAGCGTCCAGAGAAGGGCCACTCATATGGTTAAGGGTTTGAAAGCCAAGTCCTATGAGGAGAGACTAGGGCACCTGGACCTCTTCAGCCTCCTCAAGAGAAGGTTGAGAGGCGACCTTGTGGCTGCCTATAAGTTCATTACGGGGGCACAGAAGGGAATTGGTGAGGCGTTACTCACCAAGGCGCCCCTGGGGGGTACAAGAAATAATGGCCATAAGCTAGCAGAGAGCAGATTTAGACTGGGCATTAGGAAGAACTTCTTCACAGTTAGAGTGGCCAAGGTCTGGAATGGGCTCCCAAGGGAGGTGGTGCTCTCCCCTGCCCTGGGGGTCTTCAAGAGGAGGTTAGATAGGCATCTAGCTGGGGTCATCTAAACCCAGCCCTCTTTCCTGCCTATGCAGGGGGTCGGACTCAATGATCTATTGAAGTCCCTTCCAACCCTAACATCTACGAATCTTTGAATCTGTGTCTGCCAGAAGAGTGGTGCTGGGGGTGGGCAGGGTGTAGGGGACCTGTGGCTGGTGGGCTAGAGTGGGGAGAGCTGCAGAAGGTGGTCTGCTAAAGCCTTCTGAACCCAGTGCCCTGGCCCCCGCTGGCGGGTGCATGGTTCTCCTCATGCCTTGATGTGGGGAACCCACTGCTGCTGCTGCCACCACAGCACATGCTCCTACTGCCAGGCCACCTCCACGTGCCATGCCTTCTCCACCCAGGCCTCACAAAACAGCTCTCTCTGGGCCTTGCAGATATTATGCATCACACAGGCTGCAATGATGACCCAGGTGAAATTGTCCTTGGTGACATCGAGGTGCACAATGAGGGAACACCAGCAGCCCTTGAGGTGAGCGCACTCAACCAGGATGCAGGTCTGGCCCAGGCAACGATTAAAGTGGGCTTGGTGGGGGTCCAGGTGGCCAGCATAGGGATATATCAGCCAGGGCAGGACCAGGTAGGCAGGGTCCAAGTGACCAGGGGAAGGACAGCCATGGTGCCCAGCTGCAGGTCCAGCACCCCCAGCATGAAGAGCCTGCTCTCCAGCAGTCAAGGCCATATCATCCCAGATCTGCTGGACAAGATGCTGCTTCCAGTGGTGGCTGCCATGGTAGGGCCAGAGGTGGCAGGGCTGGAGGCCGAGGAGGGTGCCCTGCTGGCCCTGCTGGTGGCATCCTGCAGCCCCTCATTGGCATCCCTAGTGGTGGCAGCTGTGCAGCAGCCATGGTGGCCCTGGGATGGCACACTGTGAGTGGGCAGGCAATTGCTGGTTTTGGAGGAGCCAGGCAAGGCAAGACAGCCATGGACCAAGCAGTGGTCAGCGTGGCAGGCCAGCAGGGTGATCATGGCAGCCAGCAGGATCCCAAGATGGTGTTCATTGCTGCCAGGGCTAGAGTAGCCATAGCACAGGGAGGCAGAGTGGGCACGGACAAAGCTGCTGCATGCTGCCTCTGCACTTGCCACATTGCTCCTGAGCAAAGGTAGAGGCTGCCCAGAGAGCAGGGCTGTCTTTTAAAGACAGCTGCCAGGCTGCTGGCAGCTGCAGCTGGAGCCTGGAGCTCCCCCTGGTGTCAGCTGGGGCACATTGCAGGGCAGGAGGGACTTAGCAGCAAATTTCCTACCTAATCTCTGCATGTGTAGACACCTACTCAAAAACTCTTATTGCACAGTACATTACTGCACAGTAAATTTAGGCTGGAGTAAATGCATGTGTAGACATGCCCTCCATGGGCCTTCTTGATTTATTTTTCTACTTTGAGTACTTCCTGATCTTTCTCTCTCCTTCCCCCAGATATATGGTACTTGTTTTCACAAGTCCAGGGTTTTTTTTTTAAAATGTAGGCTTTAATTTGAAGATTGATTCTGCTCTGTATATTTATATAGGTCTAAATCATGCTGAAGTCAATGGCACGTAAAGGTATAAGTGAAATCAGAATCAGGCCCAGCATATGTATCTTGCTAATTGGACTCTCAAGCATTAAAAGCAATTGATATTCATCTCTGTAGTAAGTGTTTTGCGTTTGTAAACAGTGTTCCTGCCAGCTCTTATTTCTTTTGGCTTCTCTCTTTGTGTTTGTCTGTCATAGCCTAATGGCAATGTAACTCACTAAGAGAGGTCACCTTTATCCTGTCTGATCCTAGATGAGTCTGAAGGAAAATTCAGGAAAATCTTATTGTTTTTCCTTCAGCACCTTTCTTAGAGGTTTCAGGGTTCTCTTTTCACCTTGGAGATATGTCTGTGAACTTACACATATGACAGTAATCTTACCCAGAAAAAGAGATTTATTAAAATAGAGGAAATGGAATTAAAATTAAAAAGAAATGTTTACCTCACAGCTTCAGATTTGCATGTATCATAAGCTAAATTTAAGCAAGATATTTTCAGCTTCTTTAAAGAGACAAACACACTTTTTATATCTAAAAAGCAAATCCACATTCTGGTATCTCTTCTTATAGTCATTCCTTCTTGCTGTATCCGGTGAAAAATGAGTGTATCCCTGGTCCAGGGTTGCTTCTCCTGATTTCCATAGATTCATAGATTTATAGATGCTAGGGTCGGAAGGGACCTCAATAGATCATCGAGTCCGCCCCCCTGCATAGGCAGGAAAGAGGGCTGGGTCTAGATGACCCCAGCTAGATGCTTATCTAACCTTCTCTTGAAGACCCCCAGGGTAGGGGAGTGCACCACCTCCCTTGGGAGCCCATTCCAGACCTTGGCCACTCTAACTGTGAAGAAGTTCTTCCTAATGTCCAATCTAAATCTGCTCTCTGCTAGCTTGTGGCCATTATTTCTTGCAGACTAGGCTTTTCCAATTACCATCACACAAAGTTTGGTTTTCCTGTTCCTCTAAGAGGTGATCCATCAAGGGCACCATAATGCTAATCAGCAGCTATTTTAAAAAAAAAAACTTTTTCACCTGACCTAGCTACCACACTTCACAGACTGGTGTGTGGGTGTTTATCCCTTAGCTAGCTGCTCTTTTGCCTCCTGCAAATAGACAGTTTTGCATATATGTCAGTGCAACAAACTTCATATTGAGATGTCATCCTCTGCTTCCATTGCCCGCCTATTAATTTCAAACAAGCACCTTCATGCTTTCTCCCATTCTGTTCCTAGCAGTCCCCTTTAAGATACTAAAACTGCTTTAAAATTCTTTGCCTACGGAAAATACAGCAGATGGTAGCCATTGGTTTGTTAGGAACAGTGCCCATCATATCAATGGTCAACAGCGTCTGACTTTTTTCCCCTTGTGCTCTCTATCTGTCTGTTAGCATCCACTGTCTCTTTTCTGATGCTTACACTTTTAAGCTTGTCAAGGCATGTTTGTACAGTATCTATCACAATAAGGTTCTTGTCCATACCTCAGTGTTTTAGGTGTTGTGGTAACACAAACAAATTATAATGATACATTCATTTTCTGGTAAGAGTTAGGGACAGCATCTCAGAGTCTCCATCATGTTTTTATAATGAAAAATCTTGACTTTTAGAGTATTTAGATAGATTACTTTTGTTACCCATCAGCACTTAAGGAAAATCTCACTTTTGCAAACACTGTCTTATTGATTTCATTTATAGGTTCATGTTAGATCTACCGTCTGACAGATTTTGTCAAAAATTGATATTCATCCCTGGGAACTTGAAAGTAACAGGAACTGTGATGCTGCAAGACATAGAGGGATTGAGTTAGAGGCAGACTTTTCTGAGGAAGTTCTTACTCAGTCATTTGCTTTTCTAACCTGGGAGCATATCAGAACTTCCAGAACCATGATGTTGTTGTATGCAAACTGATGAGCCATCTGGAAGTGGTACGACCCTCATTTAGGTATCTGCAAATTTTGCAAAAATATGAAGTTCAGAGTTCATCATCCTGTATATCATTTTCCCTCACTTTACAAATGATCAATCATTCTTTGCAGCAGATTGCTAACATATCCATATGCTACTGCTAATTCATTTACTTTTTACTCATGAAAATGTAGTTTTATAAGATCCAGATGATGCTTGGGAGTTTTACCTGATTCAAAGTGGCTAATTATAGAGGACATGCCTGGTTTCAGTCTTAAATCCCTATGGTGATGCAAGATGGCTCTTTCTAGATCTATGGAAGTGAAGCTAGTGTTTTTCTTTATTGAGTGGTCTATGTTGGGCCCTTTTTTAGTTCACAAAGGCTCTGCATCATACTTTGGAAACAATTCCTCCTTAAAATAACATTCTGGATTAGATTCCTTTTGGGGGAAATTTCCACCCCAGCCCCTGCAACTCAAATGAGCTATTGATAGTTTTATGAGTAAGATTTAAATAGCTGAGAGTTTTTGGCAGTATAAACCCTATCTTTTATCTATTACTATGCTTCCAGCAACCCATACACTACAAGACTGAGACGATATACCAAACAGGTCACAGATGTAAACTACTAAATCCTTCTAAGGTGTTAGCACTATTGTCACTCTCTCTATAACCTGTTCTCAGCTTCTCTGCAGAAAACTACTGTTTTATGTTATTTTAAGGTTTTTGTTTTCCCAGAATGATATATGAGCTTCCCTGAATACTTTTAGACATAGGAACACTGTTTTCAGTGATGCCTTGCAAATGCTTACTAAGGAATCCAATGAGCTATGACAGCCATATAACCCAGTGTCTGATAGCTGATCCATGCAGTATGTCTGTGGTTAGATGTACAACTCCCCTGGTGCTTCCCTGAGGGCTGTCTTGCTTGTTACATATAATGCAGACTTATGCCTTTTGGATACTTTCCTGCAAGATGAGTAACATCTAGCAAGAGTCCTGTGTCCTGGATCTGAGCATTTAAGAAATATCATGACACCTGTTTTTCCTCTTTTATTACTAATCATGGAGGAAGCTACATCTTTACAGTGCCCTATGTAATATAAAGCATTTTTAGTGTGGGATTAGCAATTTTAGCCTGGCATGAACTTGCTATCTGCATGTGTTGTTTTAGTATGAGCCATTTCTGTGGGTACTCAGATAACATGTGCTCTTGAAAACACCGCATACTTAAAGATATGAATCTTGGCTTAAGATGGGACTGGAAGTGGTGATATTTTTGCCCTTGAGAATTCCTGTTTAAGCAGAATGAGTTCATCCTAGTGGTACTTTTGGAATTACTAAAACAATTCACTTCATTTCCCTTGGAGATAACTGTGCCTATGGATCATCCCTGCTGCTCATAGCCACCAGGACTATCAAACTGCTCCCAGATGGCCTGTGATTCAACTCCCAGAGCTATACGATTTATTTTGCGAGTAGTCAGACACAAAACGGGTGAAAATGATGTTCATGACAGTGTATCTCTTAAGCTTCATTTTCTTATTCTTTAAAGGTCACAATGGAATTCACATGAGCTCTGAATCCCACTGGAAGTGAGAATGCTAGATCACTGGAGCTGGAAATTTCATTCTAAACTGGGCCTGATGGCTGTGTAACGGCTGATCGGGGTCAAACACAAGTTTGATAAGACTGGCTTTCACTGCTAATTATCTGGCTCATATGAAATGTTTGTAACCAGAGAAAGGGTCAAATGTTTCTTCCTAAGATGACCTTTCAAGTTGCTTTACAAATAAGTTTATTTGAATTCTGACCAAATTGTCTGACTCTATGGAAAGAAATCCATGTTCCACTTGGCAACTGAAAGTCATGAGAGAAGAAATTACAGGAACTTCTTCAGGAAGGCCACTAGGATGTTACTTTTTCTAATATGTGATGATTAAGGAATTGTGGTTTAATACCAGAATTGTTGAGGAAAATTACTGACAAGGTTGCAGCAAGGCAATTCCTGCAATATCTGGCATTTCTTTTTTTAACGCTACTGATTTTAGATGGAGACATATCATGGGTACTGCTCCATGATGACCAGGTCTTTGTAATAATTTTTTATATATTGGTTTCTTTCTATATGTATTACTCTGAGGTAGTGTTGACATTTCTATAATTCCTAACAAGAGCAGAAATATGAAAAAAAGGTGGAGATTATTGTTTGGTCTGCAAGGTGTTGAGTATTCTATTTTGAAAGACTCCAAAGTACACACTCAACTTTAAGTATAAAACTGGTAGCAACTAGTGATTTAAAATATTGGCTTTATTGCTTTCAAGCTAAACCAGAAAATAAATTACACGTTTTGAGGATTAAAATCTTTGACCATCCCTGATGTGATGTGTTGGCCATTTGTAGCTAAGGTTCACATCTTCGGATTTGGCAACCCGCTGCTTCTGGACATCCAGGCAGCAGAGAAAGTTTTCTGTCACATACACTTTCCAAGAGAGTTGCAGAATCTGTTTCAGATGTGTTGCTCACCATAATTATCTATTATATATTGCAATTCAATTTATATTATTGCAACATGCCATTCATGGGGCTACAGCTAGTAGACAAAGCATCTACCTATTCACTGAACTTAAGTCCTTTAGTGGGTGCTTTGCCTTAGTACTTTGTAATATGAACTGGCTACCACTGCTTTCTTATTTTTTCCAATGGTAAACGTCAGTTACACCTAACTAAAGCTAATACATCCCACATTTCACAGCTTCTGGATTCTAATTATTTTCTGTTGCTCCTGGAACCATATTTGCCAAAAAAGTTTTGTATTGTAGTAAGGCATGCCAGTAGCATAACTAAGACCGGATGACCAGAACAGCCACCGCTGGTGTCAACTTAGGGGAGAGAGGAATTGAAAATAAAATTTAAAAACCACTGCTGTCACAGCCACATGGTTTTGCCAGTGGCACAGTGGCAGCTGGATGTCATCGTTGCCTCCATGTATTGCAGCAGCCCTGGGCAGCCAGCTGCATTGTTACACCTCTGGTGGATGCTCAGGGAGGTGTCTTCCTCTTTGAAAATTGCTTGCCTTTTTGATCCACCAAAACCCTGGTTTATACTCTGCAGCTTTTCTGGGAGTTTGAGTGGGTACACTCAGGTAATAGGCTATGTTTGAGAGGGAGTCTATTTTGAAGCTAAAGCATTATCAATAGAGCTCTCACTTGAGTACTTCCCCTTTAAGGGAGTACTCCCAAAAGCTTCTGAGTATGTGTCAGGGCTTCAGCTGTTGCAATCTTGGCCCTCTTTTTCTCTGGCCTCACGTTCAGACTTGGTCCACCATTTAAGACCTCATCTCCTGGTTATTGGCCCCTCCTGAGATTCCAATCTCACCATACCAGTCTCAACCCCTCTATCTTAGAGCTAGCTCCTGGCACCTATAGCAGGTGAGGGCCATAAATGCATCCCTGCTCATAGCCTCCCCCACCTCTGTAGCCATATCCTGGTCCTCCAGTCTCAAGTTCAAAAGAGAACAAAAACCAACTAGCTGCTTCACAGAACAAATAATCTCCCTCCCTCAGGGTAAATGTTGCCCACAGGCCCTACCTCTATTGGAGCCATCTCACCCTGGCTCTTCTGGGTGGCTTGGGTGCGTGCCTGTCCATCCATCTCCAGCAGCCACTCTCTCCCAGGAGCTCTTCTCCCTACTGCATGCAGGGTCTGCTTCTTGCATGGTCAGAGACTGGGCTTAGATCCCCAAACCCAGCCTCCTTTTGGCCATGTGACTGGATCTTTTGCTACCAGGGACAATGTCCAGCAAATTGGCTCATTAGCTGCCTGGCCTTTGTAGTCCTTGGCTCAGTCTACCCTGGGCTGCTACTCCTTGCTGCCCTTCTTGACCCTGGTTTTCCTATCCTCTCAGGCCTTCCTAGAAACAGGAATAGAGGTTCCCTGTTACAGTTATTTTGAAATGATTGGCTGATTTTTGCCCTTGATTTGTGCAGCTGCCTGAATAATTGTTGTTGGGCCACATGCCTAGATCTAAAAAGAGAAGTCATAGTGAAGATGGTGACAAAGATGTTAATTCCATTTCAGAAATATCTACCAGCAACTGAATGTGTTTTTAGAAATGTTACTGTTTGAGTAGAGGCAATATCTTTTATTAGACCAACTAAATAGTTGCAAAAACATTGTTCTTTGCAAGCTTTTTTTGCAACTATTTAGTTGGTCTAATAAAAGATATCTCCTGTACCCAAGGAGTTTTATCCACCTGTGTCCTTAGACCAACACAGCTACAACAAACAATCTAGAAATGTTACCATGATTTTAAAAACAGAATGATTCCCTTGGTATTAATCTGTGAAAAATTCCTGTGCAAATGCAAAATCTTTGGTATCATAGATTTTTTAAAGACTTAAACACATGTTTATTGCCATTCTTGCCCTAGTGCACCAGGTGGTAATCAGTGCCATTAGTCTGGTGGGGACAAAACACCCTGCTTAGTTTTAAGATGCAGTTTGATCACTTTATGAAAGGGATCATATGGCATGGTTGCCTGTGACAGCATGGGACTGAACACAGTGACCTGAGATCTCTTTTCCTGTTCTGTATTCCTGTATCTCTAGACAGGCTGAGAGGAAACCAGAAAAGGGATGGTATGATCCAAAGGGAATAGATATGGCTGAACTTTCTAAATGAATAGATTTACTTTAGATAAACAGCCAAATGAGGACTTGGGGCCTTGCCACCCTGCACTGTGATATTTCTATTTTTGAACTATATTTGTCTCATTTTCCCTTTATCTTTAAGAATAACTGATGGGAGTGGTATTTTTAGTGCTGAGGAAATGGTAAAAAGAAGAGAGGCATGTTTAGGAAGAAAGATGAGAAGTAAAACTTTTGCCATGTTTTGTTTAAGGAAGTGATAGAGCATGCATGGAAAAAAATCAGACAGGCAGAAATAGGAGCCTGTTTGGGGTAGAGAATTAGTTTTAAGAATTTCACCACTCTTTGTTCATACACAGGTTCCCTATGTGTCTAACTAATGTATAATACTGATGGATTTTAAGGGGATAAATGAATGAATTGGATAAAAGTTAGAAATTCACAAATGAAAGGGATTATATACATCCAAATCATTATTATATTTGGTTATTTTACGGCAATTTTCTCAACTATCTAACCTATAAATCAAGCTCATAATGAGAACATTGCTCAGTACTGGTGCCGAACCAAAGTAGCAATTTAATATTTAAAAATAACCCTGAAAACCTCCAAACCATTGTGACAAACAACACACAAAAAATAACGAACACGTAAGACAACCTCCAAAAGGTGGCCACATACTTACAAAGGAGCCATACACTGTTGCATTGAGACAGGAAGAGAAACTTTTATAATTCATAAGTAGTGAAAGCTTTCCCTTCCTTCTGGGATAAATATATCTCATTTCAACCCGTTAGGTATACTTTATATGTAACGTTTACATCTTGCTGAGTGATTAGTTTAAACAGCTATTTTTATCCTGCATTTCAGTCCGCAACTCTCTAATGTTAATTAGTATTAGGAAGGAAGTATGTTTTCTTCACATGCCATAGCAAATGTGCTTTATATAATGATTACAGAACTTGTTTGATCTTTTGTTTTTACTGAACACAGTCTACAGCACTGATGGCAAACTGTTTGGTTTTAGTTTTCTTCTGCCTTGGGCTGTTTTCCACTGTGTGAAATTGCTTAACTTTTTTTTTTAGGTGTTTCTCCACAATCACTAAAACTGTTGGAGTAAGATAGAATTTCACTCCAGAGTTCCTTTAAATCATTACCTTTTAGCAAGTAGTTCAATGACCCTGCCTCTCCTTGTCTTCCTATGACTTCTAAGAGGGCTCAACTAGACCTGATGTTATCACAAGCTTGGCTAGAAGAGTTCAAAGGTTAGTTACAAGCTGTTCAGGTGTGGCAGAGAGGATATAATATAATATACTATAAGGCTTAGTCTGTCTGTCTGACCGTAACACTCATGGAGCACTCTGATTGGTTAGTGAAGCAACCAGTCAGAATGTGGAGCATCACCATGATGGAGGGGAAAGGCCTCACCACCCTCCCCCCTCCCCCCGCCCTGGGGCCCTGCTTCTTGGAAGAAGAGGGGATGGAGGGGACAGAGCAGGAGGGTGAGGCCAGCAGTGGGGGTGAGGCCATAATGGCAGGGGTGGAGGGGATGGAGTGAGGGGGCCAAGCCAGCAGCTGTTTCACCCCTGAGTAAACTGATCCCGGATCAAATGCATGTGTGGACACACTCAGAGCATCTGAATCTGGAGTTTTGACTTAGTTCCCTCTTTATAAAACCTGTAATTCTAAGACGGATCCCCTAGCCTGGTTTTGACTCACTAGTTTATGTGATCTATTGCTCTGCACATGATAGCTGCATCTCTGACCTGTATGTTACTTCATTTTGGTCTTCTTGGTCTAACTGTTTATAAAATAAACTTTGGATTTGTTCAGGGAGGGAAATAAGTCATAGCATAGTAAAGCCTTTTGGAAGAGATAATAGCAGAAAACAATGAACCAAAGGCTTCTGTAGCTGCTGTGCACTGAATCATCAATAATTTAGAATGAATTCTTGCTTCCTTCAGGACAGAAAAAATAATACCAGAATTAAACTGGGTAAACATTAAGGGACAAAGTACCCTTGAGAATGGAGGTCTTGAAATCCTGAAGAGTGAGCTTTTGGGAATAGAATTTCTCTCATCTTTCTGGCCAATTTCTTCTCTTGCCCACCAGAAAATTGAGAAGTCAATTGGTCTTTTATTGTTTGGGTGCTGTAATGAATTCCCCTCCCCCTGCCACCAATTAATTTTTTATTGAATTTTGAGGAAGGTAGATTTACAACCACCATGAACAGGAGACAGTAAAAAATAGAAAAGATTTAGACAATGTGGTCAGGTGGATTTAGAACTGGGCCATGAGACAGGAACTCATAATGGCAGCTCTGCTAATGATACATAGGTTAGGCTTGGGCAAGTCACATATTATCATTTGTGCCCTAGTTCTCTCATTAGTAAAACAGAAATGTTAACACCCATCTATTTAACAAGACTGGTGTGAACATTAATGTAATACCCATAGAGATTTGTACTATCCAACATCATTATCATTATTATCATCATCATTATCATTGTTATTATTGTTGTTATTATTATATAGCTATTATACATCTTTACTGTCTTTAATATTTTAGAACCTTTAAACATGTGTACATACAATTTCACACCCAAATGACCTGTTAGATATTTAATTAGTCCTTTGCCTGCACTGGCATTAAGAGTTCTATACATATATGCATACTTTTTATAGCTTGCATGTATACTGCAGGGATAGTGATTACTGATTGTAAACTATTATCCAATTGTGTGGTTTTTAACATTAATTGTTACCAGAATATTTTTGCAAATGTGGTTACTTTGTGAAACTGTTCAGTTTGTGCAAACCCATTTTGAGCTATTGGCTAATCATGAAGTCCCCACTTTGGTAATATTCTATTCATGGTATGGATTCAGTCATATAAGTTGCATGTTATTTATGTCCCCTAATTGATTGACAGTATCTTTAAGTGGAACCTGCCTAAAAATAGATATTCTTTTTGACTCTCTGTCTTTATATGCAACTAATTGTATTTATAATGAAGAGCAGTTATTGCCCAAGCAGTTACGTAAGCAGGAACTCATTCACGTGAATGCTCATGAAAAGTGAATAAAAGAGTGAAACTGAACATTCATTATGAACTCAAACAGATGTTTATGGACACTATTTTATAGTGTTAGTCTAGATGTAAGGGGGGGCATGCATCATTGTACATTAACAATTCCTTCTACTGCATCAAAATCATATTGTATTAGTGTTCAGAGGATTCAAGTTTTTTTGCACTGAAAATTTTTTAATGTTAATAATCAGTGTCTCAATTAGTGTCTTAGTTGGTTTTGATCATCTTATTGCCAAGCTGTGTCACCTGAAATGGTATGCTGTGTATCTTCAAGTAGGAAATAAAACATTTAAAAATGCGTGATGATGCTGTTAGGACTTTCCAATTTTCATTTCCATTAAATGGACATAACTGGTATATAGAACCTTGTCTGTCAAAGGCCATCATATTATAATGGCCAGGTATAAGCACTACACTTTTATCGGTATAAGTGATCAGAAATCTGTCTATACCTGTAACAGAACAGAAGCTTACCACATACAAAATGGCAGGTCCTAGTCTAAGATTTGTTCCCCCCTTTCTCCCACCAAGGGGCAAATGTGAGTTCTGTCCAAATAAGAACCATTCAATATTTTTAAGATAATCATTTGATACAAATGCTTTTTCAGAGATGACACTTGGTCTTTTACTGCAAAGGACTAGAATTAATACATTTTTTCTAATTTATTACAGATTTATAAAATAAACATCAAGTGAGGAAGCACATAATTTATCTGCAAAAACTGGAGGAATGTGAGAAAATAGCTGTATGGCAGCACTAGGTCCATAGTGCTCAACAAAAGAAAAAGAAAATACAGGAGTAAATGTCATCCCACATTAAGTTGTAGGTTATGTTTGGTTAAATAGTCATCCTCACTTATTCTGGAAGTATCTGGTTAGAAAATGATTATACCTTATGTTTATTCACATTTATGTGAAGTATCTTGGACAAATTAACAAGACCTGCTGGTGGTGTCAGTGTAGATTATACTTTTTCACACATCTCTTTTGTACTTCAGGATATTCCGCCAACTTAGATCCCTTCTGATTCATGCATTATATTTGGCTGGCTTGTAGCTTGGGGAGAAAGAGGAGGCTGAAGAAAACATGGCCTCCAGCACTTTGTTTATGAGAGCATCCTTCCAGCGATCGATGTCCATGTGGGACAGAAGCAGTTTTCACTCCTGAGATAAGAATCAAGCAATGTTGCCAAATGCACATTCTTCCCCTTCAAACATTTTTCTGCTTCTGAAGTCTGAAGAGAGCACAGCTCTGCTCACCCAAGGAGTGAGTAAGGGACTGAAAGTATGTGAATTGCCACTACACCAGCAGCACAGCATTAATGCTTTAAGCACCCCACACACCAAGGTATCCACCTTTTCTCTTTTCTGCCATGCTCATTTATGTGAAATACCTTAAACATGCTACATAAGAATGTACCACGTAGGTTAAATGACTAAAAACTGTGAGCTCAATTTTAATTCATTGAAGTCACTGTCCAATACAGGGCAAAATCCTGAATCCTTACTAAAACATTTGTTGAAATTTTAATGGAAATTTTGCCTGATTTGAATGTTTCTGGGTAAGTAAAAATAAAAAGAACAAATAAGAATAGTATTCTCTTAAAATATAATCTGGGTGTCTTTATTCACACTGAATAGGTTGATAGAAAATATGCTTTTATTGCTTTTTCACTCCCTTTTTCTGATGTCAAAGCCAAAATTCCTTTGAACGTCAGTAGGAATACATGTTTGAAATACCGATTTCCTGTCACTGGTAAAAGATTGTTAACATCCAGTTCTCAACAGTTACATTTTCAGCTTGCAAAACTTAGGAATTTTTTGTATGTCATTGGCGTCCCTTGACCCATCCTCTGCTTCTGAAAAACACAGAAGTAGCACTCTCAATAGCTACCCTTGCTTGGCCAACCTACAGATGCTGTTAAAGCACCAAAGAAATGAATTGCATTGCATGCAATGATGAACTGGATTCTCCTCTGCTTTGAACCTTTTGGGCACATCCAGATGAGCACACATGTGCATCTTGCAGTGTCCCAAACCAGTTTGAGACACTGCAAGAGGCACACTGCAAACAAAAAAAATCTTTTTCCACACTGCATATTTGCAGCACAGGCTCAAAATTTGATACCTGGAGTTCCAGGTATCAATAATACCCTGGGGAGAAAAAGCAGTGCAGGGCATGGTCCTGGACCATGTCTTGAGGAAACCAGGAAGCCAGTCCTCCACAGAGATGCTCTGGTTTCTGGCCAGAGTCTCTATGTGCTTCTGCTGTCCCAGCATGCAGCCCATGCACCCTTAGTGTGCTGGGGCAAGCAGAAGTGCCGTGAGGATCAGGACCCAGGCACTGTCAAGGGTAAGTAGGGACTGTGGGGGGGATGTGCTTGTGTGGGGGGGCTGCGAGGGGTTGTGTGCATGTGGGGGGGCTGGTTGGGGGGTGGGGGACATGGGTCCCCTGCAGGGTGCACAGATCCCCCCCTGCAGCAGCGGTGGTAGTGGGGTGCTCAGGGCCTGCTGCTGCCAGCTCCCCCGTGGCATGGTGCTGCATGACGCGGTACAGCATAGCCCCATCACCACAGAGCCAGTGCTGTCTGCGCTGCTCATTGTGGGACTGACCTGGTTCGCCACAGTACCGCGCAGGTCTGTGTGCCTTTCTGCAGCACCAGGGCCATTCATGCTGTCACCTGGGGGCCAGTACTGCTTCCAGGGACCGTGTGATGTGCTGGGCTGGGTCCTGCTTCCATGGTAACAGCCCAGCCCAGCGGCGTGCAGGGCCTGTGGAGGTAGGCCCCAGCCTGGCATGACACGTGGTCCTCGCAAGCAATGCCGGCCCCTGGGTGACAGCATAAGTGGCACCAGTGCTGCAGAAAGGCACATGGCCCCACACAGTGCCGCAGCAAGCCGGGCCAGTCCCATGACAAGCAACACAGGTGGCACTGGCTCTGTGGCAATCAGGGCCATGCCATGGGAGGGTTGCCAGTAGCAGGCCCTGAGCTCCCCATGCCCACTGCTGCTGTGGGGGTGAGTTGTAGGCCCTGTACAGAGGGGCTGTGGCCCTGCGCAGGGGGGCTGGGACCCTGTGGTGGGGGGAGAAGTCCATGTGCTGTATGGGTGTGCTGCACACTGTGGGGGGCAGGGGACCCACCCCTCCCGAGCAGCCCCTTCACACAGTTCCCCCACACCCACAGTCCCCCAACAATCCCCCACACCTACCCATACATTGACCCTCATCCCCCCACATCCCCCCATCAAACACCCATTGTGTGATAAGAAAACTAAAAGCAAACATCAAAACATAGATATTTAGAATTAATTTTATTATGATGATTGGGCGGGCCGGCTCCCGATCCCATCCTCGCCATGTGCAAGCAGGGCCCGTCTTTGCACACACGGACTGTGGCCAGCAGCCCGGGCACGCAGGGTCAGAAGGGACCGCGGGGCGGTAAGGTACGTGCGAGCTAGAATCAGTTACGGAGGCGTAATGGTTGATTGAAAAGATTATTTACTTACACCCAAGGTGGTCGCAGTGTAGGCTGGACAGCTTTCCAGGCTCAGCTCCGCTTGAATCCTTGTTGGAGGACTCTGACAAACTCGGTTCTTTGACCCCGGAGTTGTTTAGGCTCTGCGGGTTCGGCAATTCTTTCCTCATGGAGTGGCTGAATCTCTGTGGGTTCTGTTCAGTTCCCAGGTCCCCCGGAGCTGTTAAGACTCCGTGGGTTCAAAAATTGGGTATATAGGATAGGGATACGTCTAGGATTGCACTCGGTGACGGGGAGAGGCTAGAAGCTAAACGGACCTCCATTGCCTGTTTAAGAAAGGTGCGTTGGGTCTGAAAGGGTCCACATCACTTGGAGATCTTCACACAGCGCGAAGTCTCCTCCTCCTGGCAAGTTCTGTATCTCTCCAGGTTTCCTCTCTCTCTGACTTGGGCGGAAACTACCCAAGCCTTTTGTACGGCTAGCAAGCCAATAGCTAGCCGCCATGTATGCCTACATTTAGAACCGGCCAATAATGTGGCACGAATCTAAATACAAATGGCGGGAACTCCTTTGCACCGTGCATCACCATGATGCAAAAGAAATGCACCATGCAAAGAAGGCTACAAACGGCGGGAAATACTCTTTTGCACGCGGGTTCTCCTATTGCAGCAGAAAACTCTACCGTGCAAAAAAGCTGCAATTTGGCGGGAACATAATTTAGCGGTGCCGAAGCACACAAAAACAAAAAAACACAACTTTGGGTTGTGACAATGATAAAGACACTGGTAGGCTTCCAAATTGTTTTAACATTGCAAATATAGCAAAAAAATATTGCCAAACTGATCAATCCCCCTCTCTCTCCCTCTCTCTCTCTCATGGTCTTTTGTTCTAATTGTGAAAGAATATGGATTTGGGAGTATTTTAAAAAGTGTATTTGGGATGCTGCTTCAGCAGTCCATCTGGCACAAGGGGTAGTGTCCCTAGAAACCATTTGGCCAGGCCCCAGAAGCTCCTGTCTATTTGTACACCCAATGAAGGTGGGCCTTAAAGCCCACCTGGCTAACCAGTAACTCCTTGTGGGGGCTAATGAATGAGTGGTCCAACTAAATTATTGGGAAAACTAAAGCAAAAGCAGGATGGGAGTGTCATGTGGGTCTAAGGTTCAAAATGGGAAAATAAGTGTGCCTGAGGGAGACACCAAGCAGAGCCCTCTGGGCCATGCCCACCGATCCTCAAAGGCATCCAAGGAGCCAGTGGATACCTCCCACTGGTGTTCTGCCTGGAAACATGCATGGATGAGTGAAAGGGATGCAGCCCCACAGTCCCCGGACCCCTTCCTGGCCAGAGCCTCCTTTCTGGTCATGTACACAGCCCATTTGGCCAGGGCCAGGAGGAGGTTGACCCCCCAGAAGCTCCTGAGAGCAAGTAGCCTTGAGCTGTTTACCAGTGCAGATTTCTATACTCCTGGGGCCAGCACAGGTGCTGGATCCAGGCTCTAGCTCCCTCTGGCTGCAGATCCAGGAGGAGCTGGGCAGGGTTATTTTGCCCCAAGTGCCACAACTTGCCCCACACCAAAGTGCATGTCTGGGCACATGCACTGAGACTCAAATTTGTGCCGCTCCTATTTGAGCTGCTGCAAGTACACATGCCTTCATATGTGGATGTGCCCTGTGTAGTCACTTCTATAGAAATTAGATGCCAAATAAGAAGTGTAGCATCTGGTACCTATTTTTCACAGGTGTAAATAACTACCCAAGGCTTCAAAAACAAAAGAATTAGGTCTAGTGATTCTTAAAAGATCTGGGGTGACTATTGCTATTCTGAAGGCAATTTGTTTCTGACTTAATAATAAACATTTGTCATAGTGGCTGTGCTTTGAAAATGTATACTGCTAGCCTAAGCATAGTCTAAGGGTAAATGCTCCTAAGTCTCATTTGTAAAAGTGCTCAGCAACATTGACTTTCAATTGGACCTGGGGTCCTAAGTGTATTAGGCACTTTTAGAAAAGTGTGAAATTCAGTACAAATAAATTGTCCTTGCAAGGTATGTTCAGAAATGTTCCAGCAACCTTTATTAAGCTAGCATATTGCTGTTATGAATTCCATTTAAACAAAAATATTTAGAATACACCTATTTTTATATTCTCAATACAAAAAAATTGGTAAGTATCTATAAACCATACTAATAAATAATATCAAAAGGTGTAAACTGTGGTGGTGAAATTAGTTAGAGGTCAAGTAATGGGCTTTATCTTTGTATAGGTTTTCACTGTACAGGGTTTCATATATTGCCTCATTGAAGTCAGTGGGATTTCAATGGAAACTATCTCATCTTGTAACAAAATAAGTCTTTCACCAGCTGACACTATCAGAGAGGTGTCAATGCATGTGGAATGTCAGAAAATTCCTAATCTTCAGCTTCTGGGTTAGCATACTGGCTCACTATCATACTGGCTCTTCTCAACTATGTGGGAGCAACAATAGTTTTCCCCATCTTTTGTCCCTGAATAGATTGGGATACTCTTTTCTCTCATCCATGGCTGCAGGGGAATTAATTACTGCCTTTCCTCTCTCCATGTTGTGGTGGGTGCACTTTCCTCTTCAGCACCTGGGGAATAATGTGTATGTGGATATGTGTATGTACTTAAAAGTAGGTTTTATCATTCTGTTTTCTATGCACTGTACCTTTGAATGCAAATGAATCTCCGCTGCTACCATCTTGGATTTCAGTCCATATACAACAGGCTGCTAGAGAGAGAATCCCTCTGTTTTTGTGCACCGTATGGAGAATATATTTGTTCTTATTTAACCTGACATAAAAGTTATCTAGCTAGGAAAACGTATGTCTTGATCTTTGTATATGGAAAAACATATCAGGGTAAACCAAAAAATGTTCATGTACCCAGAGAGAATTCACTATAAATGGAACAAACCTAACTGGAATTCACTGAACAAAATGGGGCTCACTTTGTTAAAAAAGTATGAATTGTGTTTTATCTGCTTTCTTTATAAGCAGGTTTAACTGTATGTGAAATCTTAAATCTGAGATATACAAAGCATCTTAGTCTCTTGGCTGTATTTTGATGCACCAACTGCTTCTCTGAGATAGACTTGTGAAAATTCTCTCATATGTTGTTATATGTCAATAGGATTTTAAAAATCTGTTTAGACTTTCCCCATTTGGACATGAAAGTGTTACTCAACCGTCTCCTTGTTTAAACCAAAAATAAAATTATAATGAAAGGAAAATAAACTTATTCTGGCCTTTTGTTTATTTTTACCCATTCATCTTTTGATGAACTCCAACACAGAGATTACATTTCAGTGGTATATTGTATTATTCAAGTGATATTTGGAGCATATTTATTTTTGTTTAAAAATGAAATATTTAAAAAATAAGGACATAAAATAAAAATAAACTCTTTTTAAAGACTGACAGAGAATCTTTGGGTAGATAAATGAAAAGTTCTACTAGTTTTTCAAAGCTTTACAATGATAGATATTTTATTTAACAAGAAAGCTGATTTAAAACTCAAACAAATATGCAGTGTTTGCAAATGTGTATGCATGAAAGCAGAGATTGGTGCAGTAGTAGTTTATTTAGTAAGTCAGTCAGACTTTAGCAGCTAACATTTTTTTTTAAATGGTGTCTAATTTAGTACAACAATATTCCAGTTTTACTCCATGGACTTTGGAGACTTTGTGCCAGAGTAAAGTAGGGGTTGTAACATGCTCTTCAGATGTAATCATCTCACTGTTCTGAATTACAGATAATGCAAGGTTATATTGACTTTCATGTTAATGAAATGCTGTTGCAAAAGAACCAGACCCTGTGGTCAGTGAAACAAACTTCATGAATTAGGAGGCTGAAATAGCCTTTCTCCATTGCCTTAAGGAGGTTGTCCCCTAGGGCTGACAGGTCTGAACTTAATTGAAAACCATCCAGAGAGGAATTGTTTCTCTGGCTACTGCTCCACTGTGCCACTGGTTTGGCATATAGTGGCTGTAAAAGCTCCAGAGGTGCCTGAGGGCAAAATCCCCCCAAAGCAGTCACCGGACAAATGGGGAGATATGTTTGAATAAGTAGAGTTCTTATAGTGCATGCTGCTGGGGTGGGTTGCAGTTTCTAGAGTCTGCAGAGTAGCTGGTAGACAACACATGGAGCTCTAGTTAGGCTCTATAAAGTAGAGCAACTCCTGATATTAATTGAGCCAGCCCAGAATAGGATTAGAACACACATGGGTTAAAGCCACCTTTGCCCTACCTTCCTCAAAGCTGTATGTCACAAGGTTATAGAGCACCAGCCCAAGAATCCTGCCAAATGATCTTGTGATTCAAGTCCTAGCCAAATCTCAAGAGCTGACTCTGCTACAGATTTCCTCTGTGAGCTTTCTGTACGAGCCATAAAATGAGGATATTACTATTTCTCTAGTTCACAGGGATAGTAGAAAGGCACACTCATTAATGTTTGAAATCCATTGGCAGTGGTAAAAGCTATATAAGAATCTGAGTAAACAAAAGTACTAAGGCCCTCTAATCTCCATGTATCCCAGACCAAGTCACTTAGTTTATTCATACCCCTGTTTATCAAACTATACAAATAATTTGCATCACATAGAGTTGTTTTCAAAGCTAATAGTCCTGTTGGGAAAACAAGAATTCTATTTACTATGGAAAATAAAATCAAGGTTTCTAATTCTGGTTTTAAGCCAAAAATTGTTATGAAAAAGAGAATGTGCATAGTATGCATCTAACAAGAACCAATAGCACAGTGGTTAATGTCCTGTCTTGCAATGTGGGAGTGCTTGACTTAAGTCCCTGCTCTGTCTGATTTAGACAGGGACTCAAATCCAGATTTTCCACATCACAGATAAGTGTGTGTGGGGGGGGTATGTGCACAGGTATGCTTTTGACCCGAAATTCCATCTTGGACCTGAGAAATTTTCCTAAAAGTTTAACCAAAACTGATATTTAGCAAAAAAATGTTTAAGTTCCAATGAATTAGCAGCATTCTAAATAAAAAAGTATCATCAGAAAATTTCTTACCAGGTAACAGCTGTTTAGTCTATAAAGTATTTTGAGAGCCTCTCATGAGAAGGCTAATATAAATTATGCTATTGTTGGTCCAAGTCCGGACTTAGTTCCTTAGTTTTAGGCAAGTACAATGAATTCAATGTGTGTATCTGATAAAGGGATGGAGTCAAAGCTGAGAACTGATTTTAGGATTTGGCTTTTTACCATCTATACAACTTCTAATGCAAAGCAGACCAAACTTTGCCCTCTTCACATGGCAGGGAATCTCCTCATTATTTGTCTGTTCATTAGCTAGTACAGTAAGGTCCCTGTTTGGGGGGCCAAAGGGTCTGCTATGATAAAATATTATCACCTTAGCCAAAACTCCCACTGAAGAAAATAAGAATCTTACCTTAGGAAACAGTGCACAATGGATCTCCAGCTTCATTTTTATGGGTTTTATGTCACATCATGCACATCATTTC
Source organism: Alligator sinensis (assembly GCF_000455745.1). Classification (NCBI taxonomy): domain Eukaryota; kingdom Metazoa; phylum Chordata; order Crocodylia; family Alligatoridae; genus Alligator; species Alligator sinensis. The sequence continues at coordinate 3,705,596 of NW_005841921.1, forward strand.
AACGTCTCTTTTAATAGGTGAATATTTGTGGTGTGTACTAAAGTTCATGGTTTCTGCAGTGTATGCTTAAAATGTACAGTTAATATCTAGCAGATACGTGGGAAGGCAAGTAAGCAACCTTTCATCTAATGTTTGTAACACAGAAAACCTTCAATATTGGGAACAGATAGACTGGAAGGTAGGTTCACATCTCTCAGCAAGAGAGCTGTAACTTAAATCTAATACACCTGATCAAGGCTTTCTCTCTGCCTTGTAGGTATTTTAATACAAATGTGTCTTTCATTTGACTGATTGAAGGTCTCCAACCTGCAATAAATGAAACATCTGATCCCCTTGAATCCAAATCACTTTTTCTTTGATTTTCCTTTACTTCTATTTCTTCTTCCTTTGTTCTACAGCTAGAGTCGAATTTCCCTTTAGAAATTGAAAGAATGTGTGTGGGTTTTTCTGCTTTTCTTACAGGGAGCCCGTGCAAAGGTCTAATGGCTAGTTGACTAGCATATTAAGACAGAATTCATTTCACAGACAGTCTGTAGTGATGTGCTTTACATATCATTATCATGCTGAATTGAGGGAAATGATTATACAAATTAGTTACTGTACATTATTCACCAAAGCCTTTTATTTGCATAACCAATAGGTTTTATGTGAAGAACATCCTGAAAATTATACATGATCGTGTATAGCTTAAAAGTTAGTTGCTATGTACTTAGGAAAATAAGGAGGTGTTAGTCACATTTTTTAGTTGAAATTATTATATGTATCAGAATGATAGTGAATATATCAGTTAGCTTTTAGATGGCAGGCATATTCTTTTTTTCAAACATAAGTTTCCTGTAAACATATTTCTGCCTGTGACTGAATGCTGTGAGCTGCTGATCTCAATGTTCTCTATAATTATGTCTTTGTATGATTCAATCAGTTTAAATATAGAGCGACAGTCTGTTAAAGCCATGACCTCCGTTGGGTTTATTTTTTACTCGGGTAGTCATGCCTGTTTCCAGATGTCAGTGACATAATTTGTATGCTCAGCATTTCTCTTGGTTTGGTTTTTGGTTGTTTTTTTTGCGGGGGGGGGGGGGGGGGGAGGGCCTTTTCAAGGGGGTTTGTTTGGTTTTTGGTTGTTTTTTTTGCTGGGGGGGGGGAGCGGGGAGGGCCTTTTGAAGGAGGTTTGAGATGGAAGCATTAAGCTAAAGCATCACTGGAGGTGCTGCTTTTAAACTATTATTTTAACCCTGCTTGTCATGTGCCGTGTTTACTCCCCTGTACATGGGATTTTTTTTTTTTTGCATATCAATTGTGCTGTGTTTTAAAATTTATATTAGGCTTGACAACAAAGAACACATGAGATTCTGGATTGAATTCTTAGTTACAATAAAAGTGGCAATGACATTTCAGTGCAGAGATTGGAAACAAGGATGTTTTAAAACTTTGTATCTGTATCAAAGTTTCTAGGATAACTGTTAGCTGTTAAGAATCTAATCCTGTCTCCATTAGTATGGAAAACATTTGTGTCAGCTTCCATGGAAGCTTTATGTTCCAGCCCTGAATATGCTTAGCTCTCACTGAAGTTAACAAGACTTTACAGGCTCTTTACAGCTTACAGAATCGAGCCCTATGAGGAAGGCAAATAGGACTGTGGTCATGTAAAGTTCACCACACCTTTATAAAACTTTCTAGATCTTGGTAACATGCAGACACATCCAAATGGCAGAGCAAATGAAAAAGGGCTGTGCACTGTGTTTGAAAACAAGTTTAGGGTTATTAGGTGTCTTATGCAAAAGTGAAAATCTATATTGAAACCTCATTTCAGTGCTTTGTTTCCTTTACATTTCCATGTTTACAGTAAACACATCCTTGATGCTAAAAGGGAAAGAAATTGAAAATATTTTATGTGCTGTGATTTTTTTAACTGAGGCACTTGCCTTACTTTTCACTTCAATGGAACAGGATTGTATCAAAAGAACCAATACCTTCCTCTGATAAGATGTTTGTACGTGTGTTGGATTAATTCAGAAGCATTTGGTTTTAAATGAAAGTAACTTAAAAAAAAAAAACATTCCTGGTTTTGAAGAATAATTACATGGAGAAATATGTGTTCCGTGTTCTGGAAGATTCTTATGATAAAAATGCTAAAAAAATAACTGGAGTTAGATGTAGCCTATATAATTGCATTGTTTATGCATATGTAAAATTTAATAATCTCAATATTAAAATTATTTGGGATGCTCAGAAGTTTTTTGATCTGCTGTTAATTTGAGGGTGTGATTCTTTTTTTTTAACTTTCTAAATGAGACTTTAACTTGCTGCCTTTCCCTTGTATTTTTTTCTTTGGATTAGTTTCAAATTGCATTGAAAGCCAATGATTGTGAGTTAACATGGATTTGACATTTTCTCATGTACCCCACATATTATTTGCAGTAAGATTAGCATCAGAAGGACTGACTTACAGTAGTAGTCTTCCTTTCTGTACGTGCTGTGTATCTCTCTCTGTCTTTCATAATATTTAGTTCCTTTGTTATCAGCATATAAAATCAGCTGTGGTGCGTCTCTCAAAATTTTCCAGGAACAATATACGTGGGATGGCAATATAGGACTAGAACAGAATTAAAAATGAGCAAACAAAAATACTCTTCAATATTCACTCAGATGCAAAAGAGAATCCATTTTCTGTTAAGTCTCAGTCCTGCCATGAACACTGTGCAGGTGGACCTTTGAAGCTAATAGGGCTTTAAGAAGTGGGGCTTCAGCAAATGGAAGGTCTACCTGATTTAGGAATCTTAGATGCTTAGATTTTATCCCTCCTCAACTATCACAAGACATTCTATTTTCAGTAACACGTGTGGATCCCTTGACTCCAAGTCTATGAGAACCAGAGATATGAGAGAGAGAGATTTTGATCTTATCATTTCTCTGATGAGAGTATCAGCCTAGTGTTGGTGCATTGGAAACAAATAATTATGTGGGTGAAATTGTCAGTCGGTAAATGGGGGTACATTTGTGAGTTGTGTCACTGATAACAGAAACAGTAGCTAGCTCTTCTGTAGGTTTAATAGCAATTAATCCTTAACAGTAGAATTTTTAAATTTCTCACTGATTTTAAACTCTGTAGAATTGCAGTTCAGATCTTGAACTGAGTCAAACCTCTTGTAAGTTCAGATTGCTCAGATACACAGTTCTAACTCCCTCTCCCTGATCCACTGTGGGTTACAGAGAATTTTAAAATTCATGTCAAGGCTTCCAAGCAGGTCTCACAATCTCTGCTGTGTTAGCTACTGTCTTTATATCTCCTGATTTTGAAACCTACCTCAGGTTCAAAGTGGACAATGGAATAAAGTTCTGACCCAGAAAAGCTGCATAAAACAACTAAGAGAGTAGAATAGAAAGAAAAAAGGAGCATGGCAAGAGCAAAACACAAGGAGCAACTCCTTTGTAACTGAGTTTTACATGATTTCCAGCTGAAATATAAATCAGTCCAGGCTCAATTAAAATTGGATCTAGATTCAACTAAATGAGTTTCATCTGGTTTAGGGTTTCTTTATGCAAGTTTTGCACAGTTCTAATTAATACCGATAAGTTATCAGAAAACTGAGATCATAAAAGCTTTAGAGAGGACAGTCATTTTAAAAGCTTCCCTGAAATTTGACCATGCTGAAGGCTGCCTTCTTCATGAAATATAGATACAAAACAATGGAATAATGATAAAATATGTTTTCAATCATTTGTCCCTACACATTGCTGATGATCTTTTAGTGCTTACATTTAATGCTACTGTATTTTTCCAAAATATTTGTTCAAAGAACTGATTCAGACAAAGACAGTGTTCAATGACATGCACCAAATGTTTTGCACTAGTAGGAGTTCTCTTTTAGCAGGGGTGAGAAAGATGGAAGAGTGTTTGGGGCCAGACCCTCATCTAGCATGAACTAACCTAATTCCATCTATATTTGAGGTTTACTTCAACTGAAGGTTTATCCCATAGTATTTAGGACATTAGAAAATTTCTCACCTGATTTATATTGCAGAGACTTTGACATTTATCAACCAAAACCCAAGAAAGGCTTTTTAATTTAGGGGTGGGCAAGCAAGTTAGATGTATCTTCATTAAAAAAACACTCTTCATAGTGTGCTATATATGTGGAATCTGGGCATACCCTTACAGTGTCCAATGGCATAAGTAATTTTTGATAAACCCTTTACTACTTAGGTGTTTTAAACAAATGAATGAGAATAACAATCTTTAAACAAGCATGAAGTCAGTGAGGCTTCTGAAAAGAACGCCATCCAATGGGAGTTCACTTCATGGTTCTTTGAGATCCCATTCACATAAACACGCAGCCCTCAAGCCTTCTGCTAAAAACTGCCAGGGTAATCTGAAGACATTTCCTAGCCCCAGCAGCTTCATCAAGACAAGATGTTTGCTTGACACAGACCAAAAATGACAGTGTAAGTAGATCACCTGCCTGAAAGTCTCTCAACCAGTACAGCTGTCTGACCCACATGTCATCCTCTGCTGACCCCTCAAGAATTCCTTTGATCTCCCATGAAGACATCAACAGTCCTGACTGTCATCACCCCACAGATGTCAACCCCCCGCAGGTGGTGTTGGCTGTCCATTGCACCTGCCCAGCTACAGGTGTTGGCTGCTGTTTCTCTCCCCAGTGAGCTCAGTAAGCTGCTTTACTTCTGCTGTGCAAAGTTGAAACATTCTGTAGAACAGCTGCAAATGCTCGAATGACTGTTTTAATATTTTAACACTTTGGGTTTTTTAGAAAAACAAAACAAAATAGCAACATAATTTCTATCCACTGTCTCTTCCTCCTTGTGATGCTGCCCATCAAATTAACACCCAGCACTGATCTTTATTTCGAGCATTGCTGTTTCACAAGGAAATGGACTGCTTTCCTGCTTCACCTCCAATCCTTATTTCCCCATATGGAAATGCAGACATTTGTCATGACCTTGAATCTTTATATAAATGATTAATATTTCTCAAAAAACAGTCTATAGACAAAGCATTTACAAATGTTTCAAATGAAACCCTTAGGTACAAATAGGTAAGAGGTTCTGACTGAGTCTCTAAATACATAATACAACAGTAGCAATTACTGCTGTGAGAAGGTCCATTAACTTTCATAGAACTATTTTTGGTAGCATGCACATCACCCAGACAGCATGCAAGGAGGTAGCATACCGCTTCTGGGAATGCAGCATACTTTCCCCTTTTATGCTGATCTTTCTCTGCAGTCTAGCACAGAGCAGAATGAGACAATTTCCTTATTTATCCTCAAGTTCTTTAGCATCTGGCAAGTTAGGAAGGACTACAGTTGTTGCTGGTAGAGATGGGCAGAACTGGATTTTCAGTTTTGCAGGGCATTATACAAGTTTGGGATTATAAAAAGTTGGGGGGGGGGGGGGTTCTGTTCTTAAGTGAAACAACAAATAAACCAACCAAACAAAAGATTTCTTGCAAAATTGCTTTGATGGTGACCTGTTAAACTTAAAAAAAAGTTTCATATGAAAAATGAAGTTCATTTCTAAAGCCATTCTCAAATTTTTAAAAATCTAGTTTTTCTTTTGCAGGTGGAAAAACAGACCATTCAAGGTTATCACAATGCTTTGCTTCTTTTTTCAAAGTGAGATTTCATCGATAAAGACACTGTTTTTCAAAACATGTTGATTTTAATTCAAACAAATACTTCTCACTGAACAAAATATTTTGACAAAACAATTCTGCTCAATATGAGGTAAAGGCAAGTTCCACTTTTTTCTTACACACTTACAATCTGGTCAAGTTCTGACAAACATCCAGCTTCTGATATTAGCCAATAACATTTACCAAACCAGTTCAAAGCACTAATGTTGTAAATGTGCTGAAAACACCAAACAGTGTAATTTATTTCTGAACTCTACTGTGTTGATGAAACTGTCAGTTGCTCTAATAAGCAAAGAATTTAGTCAGGATTTTCACTGAGACATCAGGGGACAGGTGCTTGGAAAGTTGCATTATTTCAGTGAGGGAGCCAATGCTTTCATTAGAGACCTAGGCAAAAATCCTTCAGTGCATGAGATCTCTGTGTGGGACACGACCCTCTTTGTACTTGTGAAAAAGCCTAAAGTTTTGAAAGGGACTATTTATTTCAGTTTTATAACTAGAGTTGGGCAGGTAGGGCACTGGCCCTAGGTATCTGCTTAGAAGAGCCACAGCCACTTCTGGCCCATCTGTCAGTCACCACTACTAGCCCAGCCCCCCTGCCATCTATGCTAGCCAGGGTGCAGAATCTGCTTGTCGTGCCTCTGACTCATTTAATTCATTTTAGAAGTCACTCCTATGCAGAGTCCTAGTGCAAGGCCCCAACTCAAACAGAGGTCTAATTCAAGGCCTTAAAAAGCATTTAAATGGCACATAGGGGTTTAAAGAGGAGCGGATTTCATCCTCATCCTCACGTAAACAGTTCATTTCTGACCAGTGGAATTATTCACAGAGTTAAGGGATGCAGGATCCAACCATGGACATGGATCCAAAGCTGTCAGAAGTCTACTGCTTTCTTGATACACATCCTGCAAGTAATCCTGCAAGTACAGCAGACCTCTGCAGAATCTGATGGTTGCATTGCCCTGTTTATGTCCTTTGACTCATTCGTGTGTTTACAGACTCCAAACAAATCAAGAAAAAAATTATAAATTCTACATTTCATAGATTGTTTAAAAACTCATTAGAATTAGACCTTAAATATTACTGAGAGATTCAGAAACATCTGCAGTAGTTTATTCCTTTTAATGCTGTAATTACATTTCAGCGTGGATTCATACCTACACCTTTTTGTGTTTGTATTCAACCATACAGTTTATGTGAAAAATGTATAAAATAAAAAACCTGAATTGCAAAGATGCAACAGTAGAAGTAAATTGTGAAATGCCTATGATTCTCTCAATAGCTTGATGATAACATAAAGCTAACATTTCATCCAAGACTGTTTTTTTTTTCCAATAAGGATTGCACCAACTAGGTATAAATTATAAGTCATATTCTGTTTTACATGTGAAATGGGAGCTCTGAAGTGTATCACACTTGAACAGATGGAGTCTTGGTGTTTTCATGCCTTCCTGTGCTTATGTTTTGTTTATTATGTCATTTTATAAAGATTGTATCATTAAATTTCTTCACATAGAGGTGAGATATATTCTCCAAGTAACCGTAATTATTGACAAATGTTACGAGCAGTAGGAGGCAATGGCAAAATCATCAGTAAAACAAAAAAAGTCAGTGTGACAGTTGCTACTTGCATATTAGTATGTTAATTGATCAGATTATCCTGGTTTCATGAAACCAATATTCTTATTCAACAAAATGAATTAACGAAAATGGTAAATATTTCATTTTTGGAGGAACCAATATATATGCATTACATGATACTTAGAATACTTTTGTTCTGAAACCTAATTTGTTTTTTATTTTTATTCAGTATATGATTTTTTTCAAGGCACAATTTAGAGAATCAAAAAGAAGCACCTGTTAAGAATGTTGTTACAAATACTGCATGGTTGATTATTGCTAATTAGTGATGATTATTATACTTGCAATTTACAAAGTGATTTGAAGTTTCCCTTTTTACATTCCATAAGCATTGACCAAAAAAGTTTGAAAGTGCCTTAATTCCTGTGTAGTAACTTGAAAGGAATAAATATGCTGGGATCTCCTTTGCAAACTGCTTTTGAGAAAGAAAGACTGAGACAAGATGAAGTAAATTGGATAGTTTTGCAGAGTAATAAGAAAAACTGATTTCCATGTGTGTTACAGAAGCAGAAATGAAAGCAGAAAAACTGGCAAGGACTTTTAACTAACCACACTTTTACTAAATCAGTTGGAAAACTGAAATTTCCTGCATTCCTACTGGCTAGATTTTGAAAAGCTTTATCAGCTGCTTGTGTTAATACCTCATTAATGATTGATGCTGGGGTCTCTTATGACAGCAAATGAAAGGGAGAAATAAATGCTTGACTCCTGAGATGACTGTTGCAATAGCACTCCTTCAGTACATAAATTGCATTTTAAAACATTTATGTTTGCTAAGGTTAAATAGGTTTCACAGTTCATGGTAGAAGATTATAATTGTGATTCAAGTGTTCCCTCCTTTATCCCTTCTGGTGACTAGTAAAAATATAGCAACTCTTAAAACAATGCACTAGTTTAGAGACCTGCAAGACTGACCATGGGGTAAAAAGCATAGCAGACGTTGTAGATGAGCTTGTTGTATGAAGTAAATAAAAACAAGACTATTTACAATGAGAAAATAATTATCCTTGTTTATTCTCTCTCTTCACAGAGATCTAGATTCAGCAAAGCAAGTGAGCATGTATTTAATTCCCATAAGTGTCAATAAAGATTTAATATTTAAAAACAGGAAATCCTGCATCCAGGCAAGGGACTGGACTAGATTGTTCTTGAAGTTTTTTTCTACTTATATGATTTTATAATATTGTGCTGAATGGGACAGGTTTAACCATGGGTTTAAAGTTAAGTACATGCCTAAATATTTTGTTGAATTTGGAGTGAATTTTGTGAATTCCTTCCTGTTCCTAAACTCCACATCTGGAAAATGTAGCAATTTCCTTTTTCCTTCACGTTTTTTCCTGCCATACAAGGTCTTTGGATCAGGACACTTTTTTACTATGTGTGTGTACAGCACCTAATGTACTGCAGCTCTTAACTCAGTAGGGGCTTTAAGATGCTACCATAATGCAAATTATGTCTTGTAAATTATGTGAAATCATAGCATAGAAAAAATATCTCTTGCTGCTTGAGGACAGTGATATTTTTACTGCCTTTGGTGTTAGCTTTGGTGCACCTTTGATTATTACAGAGGATTTCATGGGATTCATTTTTTTTCCACATGTGTAACCATTTTCAACAGTTAAACATAACACTGGATAAACTAGCTACTTTGAACAGCTTTAAGAAGCCATGGGAACTTTGTTGGAGATGTCTCCAAGATTCAACATCCATTCATTCTTTTCTCTATTGGCACTATATTGCCATTTTGCTTGCTGATAGTAAATACAGTTTATGAACTTTCTGTATTGAAAAAATAACTCTTAAGAAAGAATATTTGTTTTGTGAGAAAAACTCTCTTCCCACAGCATTGTGTTATATAGTTGTTTCCTCGATGCCTTCCGGAGCAGTTATGGTATAGGAAAATTAATCTCTAATATTATATTTACTATAGTGTTCATCTTTAGAACTGTGTGAAAAATGGTATTCCCATCCTGTGTAGGATGAAACCAAAGCCTTTTGAGTTTTTTCAGGGGTAAAAACAAAAGATGTTGAAAAAACCTTCCACAAAGCCAAAAGCCCGGTAGTCTGTACAATGAATATGGGAGATTCAGGTCCAATACTCTGTCTTAAATCTAGAAGAGCAGGGACTTGAACCTCCCCCTTCAATATTCCAGATAAATGTCCTGTCTATCAGGCTACTCTGTTGTCTCTCTCATTCTCTGTGCCTTTGACCAGAAATTCTGTTCTGCCCTTAAGAAACCTTTATGAAGGAAAATGTTATAGGTTCTTGTGACTTTTTTTACCATCAATGTATTTCCAGATGAAATTTGATGACATTTGTCAAAAAACTGAACCAGCTCTCTCCTTTAAAAAACACAACCTATTGAACCTTCCCTCAGTGCACAGGAACACAATACTAAAGTGTTTTTGTTGTTAGTTTAATGCATGATCGTGTTCTAGGTTCCAAATGTGACTGCACCTATAACAGCATAGCTGTCTGTGCTATAGGCATTCTTTTAAGATACTGTAGAAGTTGGTCTAAAATAGAATTGGATTTTACCTGCCAGTCTTGACTTGGGTTAATTCTTTTTGGGGCACTAGAGTAATCGGAACCCTGCTGTATATGTAAATGATACTTGTGAATTGTCTTTGTCTGCTGTGTCCCTTCTTCTCATTATTGATTCATTTTTTTCTCTAAAATAACAAATTAAGCTTTATGAGACTTGGAGATTCAAAGGGTCGGTCTTTACTAACTCCAGATCAGTGGAGATGAGAGCTAGAACACCATCAGAGTTAAATTAACTCTTTCATTAGGCCTGATGAACATTTTACTGAATGTACTTGGGACAGAACAATGGCATGCACAAATGACTGCCTAGGCTGTGGTACTTCAGAGAGGAACCTGGGCATGAGGGTGAACCATAAGCAAAATACAAGCCAGCAGTGTGCTCTTGTTGCAAAAAAAGCCAAAGCATATTGAGGTGTATCAACATGAGTATCACTTGCAAATCAAGATAAGTGTTTCTTTTTCTCTATTGAGCACAGGTTATACATGAAGCCCACAAGATACTGGAAGATACAGGGGATGCTGAACCAAACCTGTGGGCAGCAACAGAGTTGGCCAACTGCTGGGAAAGGTCAGACCTATTTCTACAGCTTTTTTTATACCCACACCAAACCCCCTTGGGCATGACCTTGCCAGAGAAGTGTGGGTCAAGCTGAACAGACTAAGATGTAAATACAGACACCTCAAGATGAACCTTTTGGCTAGTCCCTTGTGTGAATGCAGTGTCCAACAAACAACATAGCACTTAATCAAAAGCTGCAACTTTACAAATGCCCAAATGGGGCAGATGGAATCCACACATTGAGCGATGATACTTGACAGTGGCTCATAGATTTGAAATTTGATATTTGATGCCATCTAAAAGAGAGAGTGCGGGAAGACTGTGCCTAGTTTTGGGCTCCACACTTTTATTGCCCTGTGGGGTCAGGCCAACTCTGAGGATCTCAATATTGCACTGTTAGACAGGAAGGTGTGACACAATTGCACATATACAAACACACAAAGCAATTAGGTGCATACACACACACTACCAGCTCAGACACATACACATCCAAACCAGCCTAGGCACATGCATACCTATCACCAATTCAAGCACATACACTATACACCCCAAAAGTTAGACACAGATCACTAATTCGTATATCATGCACACAATGTCATATATATATATATATACACACACACACTCACCAGTTCACACACATACAACCCACCTACACATACACACAGGTAAGTTCTTAACTTGGATGGTAAAGTGTGTATGTGTGGGGTACCTGGGATACTTGGGGGAAGATTCAGGTGAGAGAGTTAAAGTGTAGGGAGTGAAAGTTGCCAGAACCAGGATTAGAACTGGTAGACTACAGAGAAGGTGGCTGAGGAACTGAGGCTTGGGTTTATTTAAGGTAGACTGGGGCTGGAAACTGAGGCAGACAGCTGAGATATTGGGGAGGGCGCAGATAAGTGGTGGCAAGGAGGAGACAGCCAGGAAAGAAACTGAGGCAGAAACCTGGTTGCTCAGGGGAAAAGGAAAAGGCAGTGGGGATAAGA
>NW_005841921.1:3717369-3773433 GCF_000455745.1 Alligator sinensis
GTGACAGGAGGCATGCCCAGGCAAGGGTCAGCCCCTGGTGTACTGAGCATGTGTGCTCCATGCAGGGATGTGCAGTTTCTGGTTCTGCAGAGTCTTTTGTCTTTCAAATGCTGGGTTCTTGTCTCTGTTCCTGGGTGAGGTTCCTGGATGAATCAATGCGAGGTGATGGCCTGGTCATTACAGGCCATTCAGTAGAGGCCTCCTACTATTGTATTTCAAAAATTCCTAATCACTCTCATTTATCCAGGAACCAATTTACATGGGAGGGGTACATGAATCATACAGTTGCAACACAGGGGATGCCCAGGCAGAGGACACAAGATGGAGACTTGACATACAAAATGGAAACTTGACATTACTGTGGTTCACTTACAAACACAGGCCTAAACCATACAATATCCATATGAAACAATAAAAATCAATACGAAAATTATTATAATACAGTATACAACAATAAAAATCAATACAAACCTAATAATAATCCAATATAAAACAGTGGATATCCAAAACCAAAAACTTGCTACCAAAATAAAAATGTTAAAGCTTATCCTAAGTCTGAGCTCACTTATGCTTGTCTATAGGGAGAGGGAGAGAAAGAAAAGCCAGAAATAATTGGGGAAGGGAAGGGAATGCATATCTATCTATGCATATATATGTATGTATTAAAAAAAGAAAAACTGGGGGTTTTGCTACACTTTAAGAAGAATGTGTACAGTTTGGAAAAAAATGATCAGGGGCCTGGAAGACAAGACTTATGAAGAATGAGTGAAAGAATTAGGTTTATTTATGTTGAAGAAGAGAAGGCTAAGGGGGGATTTGATAATGAGTCTTCAAATATTTGAAGGACAGTTATAGAGAGGGCTTTTCTCTGTGGCTGTAGGGGATACAACTAGGAGCAATGGCCTTAAGCTGAGCAGGGGAAGTTTAGGTTGGAGATGAGGGCAGTCAAGCACTGGAATAGGCTGCCTAGAGAAGTTGTGGAATCTCCATCCTCAGAATTTTCCAAGAGCAGATTAGACAGGCACTTGGGTGGGATGGTTTAGTCTGGGATTATCCTGTCTTGTGCAGGGGGCTGACCTTATGAGGTCCCTTTCAGCCCTATTTTCCTATGATTTACATAATTTCTGAGAGAGCATATGTAAAGTCTTATTCAATACAAAAGGAATGCTCTTTCTAAATAACTATTCATCATAATTTAATTCTATTTTGTGAGGATATTATTCATTGCAAAAGTATTCCAATGTATGGATGTACCTAAAACAGGGAGGAAATTTTGAAGTCCACCTAATACTTCAGTGTTCTTTTTCTGACTAGCTTGACATAGAACTAAGTAGTTATGAATGAAGTGGAAATTGTCGAGGAACCTTATTCACATATTAGACATGGTGCATCTCTAGTAGTCATCTTCACAATGTCAGTCCTTACAAGTTGCTGTTAGATTGGCATGGGAGATAGCAATTATACCTCATTTCTATAGAGAATTTCTGTAATAGATGTTAATAAATCCTGACTTCATAATGGCAGCCACCTCAGTTGTATATAGCACCACTGGTAAAAGGGCAGGCAAGTACTTGACTTTTGATTTTCTGATCTATGCTGTTTGGTATCTAAAGGGATACTCTGAAGTCTTGTTTGCATTATTAGAAACATTAAAAAAATACTCAGATGACTTAAAACTGTATGTCCGATTTTAGAAGGTGTTTAGGTATCTCAGAATCTTTGTCTCATTGACCTTCAATAACACTGAGATCCCTAAAGCTCTTTAAAGCTTTTAAAACTGTTACCGTTTAATTCTAAAACTTGAATAAAATTAACAAAATAATTAATGTTTTGTTCTCTTGATTTTCACATGGCAATCTATAGTCAAGCATTTTTCATTTGAGCCTCATGATAACCCATGTGAAAGAGAATGTTATCTCCATTTTACAGAAAACTAAACTCCTAGAGCTTCACCTATTTTGTCCCAAGCCAGAGCTGTGTTGAACCATTCTCATCAGCAAGTAAAATCTCAGATCACTTTCACTGAAAGATTAATTCAAGTTTGCAGAACATGGCAGTAAAAACTAGATCCAGCAATTCAGGACTCTTTTCAGGAGTGACTGTAGGCAATATTAAAGACTGAGATAATTACTTCTGAGTAATGCTGGCTGGTAGATGGAGGCTATAAGGAGCTAAACTAATTAAGCTCCAGGAGGAAAACTGTAAGAATAGCCAAGTTAAAAGCCAAGTGATAATGCTTAGAGTGTTATCGCATTTGTTTTGCCACAAACCAAGCCCCTAGAATGGGTAAGTGAATTGTACATTTAATTGTATTAATTTCTGGACTAGAAAAAAAATCACACATTCATCCAATCAAAAAGACTGAATAAATAGTAACATGTAACTTATTTGGCTACTGCTTGAAAAACAAATATATTTTAAAAATGATGAATCACCCACTGAGAAAAGTTTGCAATTAGTCAGCAGTACATTGAAAAATATATTACAAAATATTTGCTGAACAGTCTGGGGGTAATGGCAATATTTGAATGAAATGCAATTTTTCATACATATTTCCTGAGATTAATGAGTTGTAAATTTGCTTTTGTTAAAGCCATTTTTACTATGGGCCTGTTCCAGCTCCTCTTGAATTCAATAAGGGTCTGTCTTTTCACTGGCTATAGCAGATACTTCAGAGATTATTTAACATAAATAACAAGATTTCATTAGAATCAGTAAAAAAAAAAAATTCTGGTGGAATCTTCAGCTTCTGAAAATCAGGGTTTGATGAATTTAAACAACCTTTGAAACATTAATTTCTTTGGATTTTTTAATAGTAATTATTAAAATGCTTTGGTAAGGTGGAAACATGAGTATTTATAATAGAACAGGAAAATGATAAAAATGAAGCAAAATGATAAAAAATGAAGCCAAATGTTCTGGTCCTATCAAATGAAATCTTTTTGATAATGTCAAAACAAATATTTGAGATTTTTGTGTCTCAAAGACATCTCAAATTTCTAGTTCTCATGCCAAATGAGGTTTCTTAAATTAGATTTATCTTTAATCGTGTCCAAAAGGTAAAGAAAAAATAAATTTAAATTTAGAAAGAAAGAGTAAAAACAGGATAACATGGACCACATTTTGTGGAAGCTTCTGGTAGTAAAGAAAGTCTTCCTTCATAAGATTTCTTGTGGAAAATGTTTTCTTGGCTTTATCTTTTTAACATAACCATGCAAACTCTGCCCAGTTAAGCTCCCCACTGAGCAACAGTGAAAGAATTATTTGAGTTCCGTTCACAGTTTCAAAACTGTTTTGCATTAATCGACAGGCTGAACTGGCTTTGGATTAGGTTTCAGTTTGATCTGTAATTCTCTCCCCACCCCCTAAAATAATACTAATAATTACAAAAGCATGAGATAGAACTAGTGTCCCCACCTCCTATTCACAACTGAGCAAACCAAATATTATTACACACATTACTGAAGGGGTGAGTGAAGTTAGAGGTCATGAACCAAACCCTAGGAATAGCCAGAGGTGAAAGCAGTTATAGTCTTATATTTTATGTCCCATATACTCTAATGGTGTAGCTCTGCTGAATTATGCCAATTGAGGATCTAGCCCTGTACCTTAATTGAAATACAAATCATTTTAATTGGTTAAGAAATATTCAGATTAGTGGCCAAGTAACTAGAAATGTATTGTTCTTCTTTCTATGGACTGAGGAATGAGAGAATGCACAGCCAGGATTCATTTAGTATTCATGAAAATCAGCCAGCCAAAAGTCTTCTTTAAAAAATATGTAAAATTTGGAAATAGGAATTTTGTATGTTTTTTTGTCTGGGTGCACAACTGAAGACACCACCAAAGAGCTAGCTTTCAGGCTCAGCACTTCCTAAAAATTGAGGCTCTTTAAGGAATCTTGAGTTGGGTACCCACAAATGGAAGTCTGGGACTAGGCAGGCACTTTTAACCACAGATTTAGAACTACATCAAAATCCTGTGGAACTGTGAATACAGATCTTTTTAATAGCCTGGAAAGGGAAAAGTAAAGGTGTCTGGGGCACACAAAGCCATTTTTGCCTTGCATCAGACCCCTTTGAAACACCTGCAGTTTGTAGTTGCTTTGTGTTTTGCATTGCTACCTTTTCATAACTGAAGATTAAAACAATAGCTCCTGGTTATTATCCCACATATTATTGATTAAAATCTGTGCCCAAAGACTTTCCATCTCACTTTTCAGCTTAGCGTGATTTACTTTTCTTTTTACTCCCTGTAACATATGATTAATGCTGATCTAGAGAGTCCCAGTGAGATGAAGCAGAGTGTCAGGTAAGATTTGTCAGCTCGGAAGTATAGATTATTTTATGTTTCTCGAACTTTGTGGGCCCAGGGAACACAGATCTTGATTGTTAAATCCATCCACACTTTCCCTAGGGCTATAAAATGCCAGAAACATTAAATAGCCCACTTAATACATAACCTCATTCTGTATGCTTGACTATTTTGTTTTTAATTTTTCTTCCCTTTCCAGGCTGCTCAAATGAAATGGGATCAAAGAAAAAAAATTATCCTCACTGGATTTTGTTAAAATATTAATAGGTTAGGGTTGACTGGCTAAATTGAATATCTATGCTGATCTCGCTTGCATGTTTAACTTGTGCTTAGGAAAATATGTTTCCTAGGTGATAACCTTTTATGTACCAGCCTGACTTCATTGAAATGCATAGAGATAAAAATATGTCACACTCCATGGCCATGCTATTCTTGTGTGGCAGTGTGATTATTCAGATGATAATTGACCCCCACCTGTAGACAGCTCAAATTCTGTAGTCAATCATTCCATTTGATGTTAAAATATGTGAAAGTACAATTATATAATTTACATTACAAATCATTCTGAATGCCAGGCATCTCAGAACCACTGACAAATGAGGGGAAAAAAGTCAATAAATGAAGTGAATTACACTAGGCAAAGTATTCAACTTTTCTTATTTGCTCCCACACAACAGCTTTTATGTGGATGTCATTGACAGAGCTCATGCAGATATTGCTTAGTACTAAATTTGACTTACTTTTTCCCAATTTTTAACTTTGGTGAACCTTTTCTGAGTACAAAATACATTTTTTCATTGTAGAAATGAAAGTCTTAAGCTGGAAGATAAAGAAAAAAACCCCAAATACATGTCAGCACAGATTCACTAGCAACAAAAGCTCAGAGCGGTCAATATGTGTTTCAGCATGTCAGCCTATAAACTAGTGTTTTAATAAAGTTGAGATATATAGAGAATATACTATGCAGCATGCTTTTGTATAGCATTATATATTAACAGGCGCACATTTATATAGTCCTGGATTGCTATTTTGTGTGCATCTGACTTGAGTCCAGAGTGAAATCTGTATTGTACATGTAAAAATCATGTGTGCAAAACTGAATAAAAATAAACACAGTCTAGTTTCCCATACAATGCATACAACGAACAAGAGACTACAATCAAGTCTCTGGATCACCCTTCCTCTGCCCCATGAATGTTGAGTAGATGTCAAAATATGAGTTTCAGGTGGATTTTTGTGGCAGACCCCTGATTTCACAACTCATAACCCTCCATTCAAATACAGCTCAGGCTTTGTTGTGGTGCTTGACATTTTTCTCTGTACCTCATGGCTCAGGCCTGGCTATAATCGCTATTCAAAATAAGCACAATCTTCAGAGAGCAATGGTATGTTGTATGGTTGGATTTGTTTAGTAAAATATTTTCTAAACCTGACTAAAGAAGTGCCTACTGCACTATTTTAGAACCATGGTTACTTTTTTTGCCCCACACATTTTTTGAGTTCCTTTAATCAAAGAGCTAGTTCCTACAAGTACCAAATGTGATCACAGATTTAGATAATACCTTAGGCACAAGACACTTCTGAAATGTCAGGATTAAAAAATTATTCCCCAGATTCAAGGTCACAGAATAGGACACTCACTGTTTCTATTTTCCAATGCTTTTTCCTTCCACCCTGACTTACCAGTTGCATTGCACAAATATCCTTGAGTCAGGATGCTGGGCTGGGTAGCAGGCTACAAATCAGATTCCAGGAACTAGAGACATCTGGGAGATTTGGGTGCTGTGTTAAAATAGGACTTCAGGTAGACAGTGAAAAGGTCTCCATAGAATCCTGTGGGAGGAAATGTTTGACCTGGTATGAGTCTGAGCATATGCATGCTGGATGTGAGTTAGTAGATAAGTCATGTGAACATGAGGAGGATCCTAGAAACAGTTCATGAGAAGAAGCATGGAGTAGACAGGAGCTTGGTTTCTCTACAACACAGTATTAGGACATGATGCGATCTTCCAGGGCTTTTAGGCTTTCTTATGGTTGTGTTCTTGTGGAATAGTTCCTTGAGCAATTTAAATTGGTATTATAATAGGGGCAAACACATATTCACATACTAATGACATAGTCATATCAGAAGTCACTGCTCACCTGTGTGCCACGTGGCTGCAAAAGCAATTGTTCACTGGGGAGATAACAAGGTTAAACAGAAACTTCCTCTTTAGGTGGATTATTCCATACCTGTCTACTGCAGGGTGATATGTACTGGTCTAAATCAGTAGTATAACTAGGGGTGGGTAGAAGCGGGGACCCAAGAATTGCCAGAATTGCTCCCTACCCCAGCGGAGTCCACACCCATGCTGAGTACTCAAAAAAACATATCCTGGCTGCTACTGCTTCAAGAGCAACAGCAGAACAGTCAAAAAGTGCATTGGCAGCAGCAGCTCAGTGCGGGACTTCTTAATAGTTTCTAGCATGGATAAAACTGTTACCCCCTGCCCCATCCCTTTCAGAATGGCACCCCCTCATCCCACTCTTGGAACTGGCACATACCACCTTTACCTTGCACTCCCACATGGATTGCCCTGCTTGTTATGCCACTTGGCTAGATAGAGCAGTAGTCTGATATAAATATACTAATTATTTATGTAAATAAAATTATTTTGTTCTCGCCTAGACATTCACATGCCCAGTTCATAAAGCTTAAGTGATCCAGTAAGGGGCAAGAAAAATACCATGTGATGTGTGTGATCAGTCAGATGAGTACCAGTGACTAATGATTAGTGAATACAACTAACCACCACTTAGGGGTTGGCAGCCTTTTCAGAGCTGTGGGCTGAAACACATTTTGGTCCAAGTTGGGCTGGTGTTTCTGGTCTAGTTCCCACTGCTTCTTCCTTGCTTCCCTCCTCACCTCTTCCCCCACCGCCTCTCCCCCCCCCCCCCCCCCCCCCCCCCCCCCCGGCAAACACATTTTTCTCTCTTTTTTAGAATGTTCTTCTGAACTTATTTGCAAAATGCTTTGCTATCTGGTACTAAATCCACACCTGTAGTAAGTGGTTGAACCTCTATAGATTTCATTCAAATTTTTCTGCCATTATCGTAAGTCTGAATTTGGCCCTTGGTCGTTAATTAAAGCTCCAGTCTGCCCTCAGTAAGTTTCATACCCTGGACAATCATCAAATTATGTTCTTCAATTAGTTGTATCTTTTCTCCTATCCTTTTAATTTCAGGCCCGTCAAAGCACTGGTTTACTAAATCAATTTCAGTGTGAATTTACACAATGTGGATGATAATGAGATGCAAAATTGACTTGGTTAATGAATAGTCAGTGGCTTTGGGGTTAATAGTTTTGGTTTTTGTCTCAGGTACTTTATATTAAATCTAATTTTAATATTGTTCTAATGAACGTGCTATATTACTTCTGCTTTTTCAACAAGGCCCATCTAAGGTGCATTCTCCTCTCCTATCTCAGAATCAATTTGATTTATGAATAAATGATATGAGATTTCTGTTTAAGGAAGACATTTGCTCTTGTTCCATATTGTTCTCTGTCTGCTAAATATTTTAGTCTAATGTATTAAGTTCAAATGGAAAGAGAAGCTCTCACACATTATAATGGAGGGGAAGATCCTTTTGAAGTTAAAGTCTCTTGTTAGTTTTTATGATCACAAACTTGGTATTGCCAGGTAAAGGGGCTGAGATTCTTAAGGCTTTTTTTATGTGGGGAAATAGCCCTGAATAGCTATTCAGTAATAGCTCCTTGCATGGAAAATGTTTTTCCATACTAAGATGACCTATACAGATTTCCTTCGCTTTATGCGGGTTCTGTATGTGCAAATTCGCTCTTATGTGATGTCCCTTTTTATGTCAAAAATGTGTTATATGTGAGGTAAATATGCGAGGTAAACTTTTATGCAATTGGTGAGGTGGAAACCCAGTCAGCTGCTTTGTGTGGTGCATTGTGGGAGTGACGCACCAAAATATAATCTCCTGTGTGGATCTGTGCTCCTCACTCACTCTAAACATGTGACACGTTTCTGTAGTTGCTATCCCCATTATGGTTACATTCATCATGACCCTGTGCTTGTGTGTACTGTCTGCTGTTGGTGAGTACAAAAGTTGTCTTGTAAAAGTGGTAGAAATGGGTCTGGGGGTCAATACATTCGCTGTCTTGGAATGTATCCCTATTTCTTATATTGTAAAGTGGGTTCCCTTTATGTGAGTTCGAGTTATGCACCGTTTTCCAGGAATGCATGTGTTAGACTCCGACTCAATGCAGTGCCCAATGACTAGGGAGATGATGGTCCAATTGCTCATGGATCCTGGTACTCATTACCCAGAGCAAGCAGGGAGCAAACATCAGCACACATTGCTCACAACAGCTTTATTCAGAATGAAGACAGCTTCGGACACGTTCACAAAAAAACAACAAACTGGGGAGCCACCCTGAACAATAGTTTTTTCTACATTTATACATCTTGGTTCATACTCACTAACATTCACTCCACCCTTGTCCCTCCTTTCATTCCACCCATTTCTCCTCCCATCTCAAACTTCACCTCTGTTTACTGTTTGCTTGGTATTGCCTATGGATTTCACTCATTTACATGCCTCTCTGCTAAGATCACATGCTTAAGACTTTGACCCCCATCTTCTTCCGGTCACTTACGGTTTCTTTCTGGTTTCTTGCTGACTTCAGCACCATTTCCAAGGCCATACTTCTGCTTTGTATCCTGACGATAGCTGGTGGGCTGCATCCTATTTTTACCCACCACATCATGCACTTTGTACCCTATCCTTTTGTTAAGAATTCACTTACTTAAGCAATAGTGAAGTTAGTTGCTTTTAATATATCATCCAGCCTTGTGACTGAGGTTAGTTGCTGAGGTAGGCTTTTGCTGAGGTTAGTTTTAATATATTATCCAGTCTTGTGACCAGCAGCTTTTGCTAAGACACAGGAAAAAGCTTTCATTCAGCTGCACCCAGTATTCCCCAAAATCCATACCATTACCCTAACAGCATTTACAGCATAAAGCGAGGGTAACCTGTACAGTGAACATGGATTAAGCTAAACCTCATAAAACACTCTTAGGACCAGATTCTGTTCCAGCTATTAGGTGTATAAGTGGACTTATGCACTTAAGTTAGATTCTATTCTACCCTGTTCAAGTCCCTAAAAATCCATTAATACATCTACTTTTGTAGTACACCATCATTTTACCCTTATGACTGAAACACAAAAAAGCAGTGAGGAGGAGGAAGAGGATCTGTCCACCTTTAGCATTAACAATTTTTCTGAGACTTAAGCATGATGGAACAAAGCCAGGTCTGACCACTTGTGTAGGTTCCTGGCTGTATTACAGGACCTTCACCTTATCCAGGAAGTAAACAGCCCCACTAGGGATAACATCTTGCTGGACCTGGTCCTGGCCACTGGGGATGACCTGGTGAGGGGACTGCAGGTCCTTGACCACCTGGGCAATAGCGATCATCACCTGCTGGAATTGACTATCCAGCACAGAGTTTCAAGGGCTTATAGCAAGACTAAAGCCCTTGACTTCAGAAGGGCCAACTTCAATTAGCTTTGGAGATTAGTGGGGGAGGCATTGAGGGCCCAGAAGGTAGAGGAGATGGGAGTCCATGAGAGTTGGTCATATCTTAAGTTGGCGATCCTCCAGGCCCAAAGGGTAACAGTCCCTCAGAGCAGCAAGGGGGGTAAGAGTGCTCAGAAACCCCCATGGCTCAGCAAGGGCATTCAGCAATGCTTGAGGACTAAAAGGGTGGCATACAACCAGTGGAAGGGAGGGGCTATCAACCAAGGAGGCTGCATAGCCTGTGAGTGCAGGAGGGCTATTAGGAAGACCAAGGTAGAGATGGAACTCAGGTTAGTGTCCAGGATTAAGGACAACAAAAAGTCCTTTTTCAAATACATTGGGAGCAAGAAGAGGGCACCAGGCAATGTAGGGCCCATGCAAGACACAAATGGTAATCTTGAGGCTACATCAGATGAGAAAGCCAATATTTTTAAGTTTCTTGGCCTCTGTTTTCTTGAACAGGGCCCGTCCCGGCCCGTCCCGAGATTGTCCCTATCTCTGGTAGGAGGGATGTCCCATCCCTCCTACCAGAGGTAGGGACAATCTCGGGGATAGCTCTGTCAGGCCTTGGGTCAGCACAGATGTAGTTAGGGATCTTCTGGAAGGGCTGGACATTTTAAAATCTGCAGGTCCAGATGCCCTCCACCCAAGGGTGTTGAGGGAGCTGGCAGGGGTCATTGCGAAGCCCTTGGCCTGGCTGTATGAGCATTTGTGGTCATCTGGTCAGGTGCGGGGGGATTGGAAACTAGCTAATGTGGTCCCCATTTTTAAGGAAGGGAGGAAGGAAGACCCAGGTAACTATAGGCCCATGAGCCTCACCTCAGTCCTTGGGAAGATCTTGAAAAAAATCATCAAGGAGCACATCTGTGGGGGGCCAGCAGGGGAGATCATGCTCAGGGACAATCAGCATGGGTTCATCAAAGGCAGGTCCTGCCTGACCAACCTGATTGCCTTTTATGACCAAGTAACTAAATCCTTGGATGATGGTGTCGCCATGGACGTAGTCTTTCTAGACTTTAAGAAGGCCTTTGACATTGTCTCTCACCCCATCCTCATCAATAAATTAAGCGACTGTGGCATGGATGCCTACACAGTTGGATGGGTAATAAACTGGCTGATGGGGCGCACCCAGAGAGTAGTGGTGGACAGGTCATACTCAACCTGGTGAGATGTGAGCAGTGGGGTCCCCCAGGGCTCATTTCTCGGGCCCCCACTGTTTAACATCTTCATCAGCAACTTGGACAAGGGGGTTGAAAGTATATTGTCCAAGTTTGCTGATGACACTAAGATGTGGGGTGCGGTGGGCACACTTGAAGGGAGAGAGAGGCTGCAACTAGATTTAGACAGACTACAAAAGTGGGAAGATGAGACTAGGATGGGGTTCAACATAGATAAATGCAGGGTGCTGCACCTTGGGAGAAGGAATCCACAGCACACATATAGGCTGGGGAGTTCCCCTCTTGAAAGCACAGAGGCAGAAAGGGATCTTGGAGTCATTATTGATTCCAAGATGAACACGAGCCGCCAATGCCAGACTTCAGCCAGCAAGGCCAGTCTTACCTTGTCATTCATCCAAAGATGCATCTCAAGCCGGTCCAGAGAAATGATACTCCCCCTCTATGTGACATTGGTCAGGCCGCAATTGGAGTACCGCATCCAGTACTGGACGCCGCACTTTAAAAAGGATGTGGCCAGCCTGGAGAGGGTTCAGAGGAGGGCCACCCATTTGGTGAGAGGGCAGCAGGACAGGCCCTATAAGGAGAGACTGAGGGACCTGAATCTGTTCAGCCTCAGCAAGAGGAGGCTGAGGGGGGACCTGATGGCTGCCTACAAACTCATCAGGGGAGATAATCAGCAAACAGGAAGAGCCCTTTTCTCCCCAGCACCACCTGGGGTAATGAGGAACAATGGCAATAAGCTGGTGGAGAATAGGTTTAGGTTAGAGATCAGGAGGCAATATTTTACAGTTACGGTAGCCAAAATCTGGAACCAACTTCCTAGTGATCCTTGCCCCTACCTTGGGTAAATTCAAAAAGGAGTTAGATGATCACCTGTCCGGGGTCTTGTGAACCCAGCATTCATTCCTGCCTGTGGCAGGGGGTCAGGCTAGACAATCTGTTCAGGTCCCTCCTGACCCTAGCTACTATGAAACTATGAACTATACTTAGGTGCCTATGTCCACTTACATGCCCAATCAGTAGAACAGAGGATAGAATATGGCCATTAGGCTACAAACAGACACCACATTTGTCCTGGGGTAAACCATTTTATCCTGGGACAAAGTGCAATCATTCAGATGCTCATGTTAATTGTCCCACAATAAATCCTAACAGAACAAGAAGTACTAACAGTTTATCCCCAGGACATCACAACATGGATCTGATTGGTTATCTTGGGATTGCATCATTGAATCTATGGCACAAAAGCTGCAGTGCATTCAGCCATTCACTAAACTGATCAGAAGAGCAATGTGTGTACATGCCAATACTGGGACATTTCCGCTCTGGGACAGACACACAAGTTGTCCAGAGACAAATGCAGTGTCTGTTCATAGCCTTTGTGTAGAATAAAAGTGTCCACACTGAGAACTAATGTGAGATAAAGCTACTGCACTTTAAATTTACAACTGCACTTATTGATTTTGCACTTATTGATATTTTTTTTACCATCTACATAAGCTCTTTTATTTCTAAGGGGCTAATTCAAACTCAGCACAGGTGATAAAAACAATACTTGTCACTCTCTCAAGGTTGTCAGTCTATTATTAATATTAGTTCAATTGCAACATATAGTTTGGTTAGTTGGTGAGGGATCTTTTGGGGGGGGTTGGGGGGGTTGTTTCTTATGTAGTCATAGAATCATCTGAAAGGGACCTCAGAGGTCACCTAGTCCAACCCCCTACCTGAGACAGGATCATACCTATCCAAACCATTGCATACAATCATAATCTAAACCCTCAACCCTGATACAACATAGACCTAACACCTGAACCTGCCACAGGTATAGCAGGGGAACCACAGCAGCTAGTGTCCTGTTTCTATAAGATGTTGTCAATATATGCTCAAGAGTTCCCAGGCAGAGGGCCACACCTCTCACTACAGAAAAAAACAAAACCCCCCACAGTCCATACCAATCTGACCACTGGTTGAAATTACTTCCTGATCTCAAATATGGTGCTCAGTCTGACCATGAGCGGAAGAGTAAGACTCTTTAGCCAAGAAACTCCAGCTTTGGTCCCAGCAGAATAATCAGAACATATTAGTTGAAGTCCCCAGCTTTAGCTGCAGCCAACAGCCAATGCCTCTGGGAAGGCTTAAAAACACCCTGACATATAACAGAAAAAGGGGGTGAGAGGGTATTGGGAGCAACCAGCAAAGCCCAGAATAATGGGAAACATCCATGGTAGAAAACAAGCGTAGGTGCGCCTTGATCATCCCTGACCAGTGGCTGTCCAACTTCTTGAAGTGATAGACAGTTCACAACTTTCCTACGGAGTCTATTCCACTGCCTCACTATTCTCACAGTGAAGAAGTTTTTCCAGATATCCAAACTAAATTTACTTTGCTGCAACTTCAAGCCATTGGTTCATGTCCTCCTCTCTCCAGCAAGAGAGAAAAGGAGCTTTCCCTCTTCTTTATGGCAGCTCTTCAGGTATTTGAAGACTGCTATCATGTCCACTCTAAAGCACCTTTTCCACCAGTTGAACATGCTTAGCTCCTTCAGCCTCTCCTCATGTATCTTGCCTTTCAAGCCCTGGATTATCTTTGTTGCCTGCCTCTGGACTAAGGTTCCCACTAAGGTGTGCATGTGCACGGCCGCGCACAACTAAAAGTGTGGCCGCGCACAGCCTTTTCAAGGTCACACACCAGGAGAGGCTGGGGCGGGAGCCTGGCACAGGCTCCACTGGCTCTGGGGAAGTGCTCTGCTTTCCCACATCAGGGTTGGGGAGTGGAGCACTTCCCCGGAGCTGGCAGAGCCTGCACCAGGCCCCTGCCCCAGCCTCCCTCCCTGCCTTGCCTCACCTCGGGGAGGAGCCACTGCCTGACCTGAGGGAGGCTCCGCCAGCTCCGGGACACTGCTCTGCTCCCCCACATTGCCTCAGAGAGTAAGGAGGCACATGGCATCAGGGGCTCCAGCCCCTGGCCCCAGCCTCTGGTCCCTGGGTCCAGCCCCTGGCCGCTGGCCCCCACCTCCAACTACCGGCCCCCAGCTCCAGTCCTTGGCCCCCGGCTCCAAGTTTCAGCCCCTGGTCTCTGGCCCCTAGCTCCTGGGTCCAGTCCCCACCCCAGCTCCAGCCCCCAGCCCTTGGCCCCAGCCCCTGGCCCCCAGCCCCAGCCTCCAGCCCCCAGCTCCAGCCCCTGGCCCCTGGTCCCAGCCCCTGGCTCCTAGCTCCTGACTTCTGGCTCCAGCCCCAGCCTCCAGCCCCCAGCCTCCGGTCCTCTGGCCCCAGCCCCTGGCCCCCAGCCCTCAGACCCCTTCAGTAAGTGTCCCACACTGGACCAAGGCAGTGTGCTCATGAACCGAGGTGGCGCACTCACAGACCGAGGCAGAATGCTCACGGACCGCTGCTTCTTAGAGGGAACATTGCTCTGGATCCTAACTTTTTCAGGTAATTTTGAAAATGTGAGGCCCGGAACTGCACACAATACTCCAGATGAGGACTAATCAATGCTGAGTAAAGAGGCACTATCACCTCCCGTGTCTTGCACCTAATGTTTCTAATGATGTAGTCGAAAACCACATTGGCTTTTTGTGTGGCTGTGTCACACTGCAGACTCACATTGAGTCTGTGATCTACAAAGACTCCCAGGTCCTTTTCCATAGAGCTGCCATCCAACCAGGTATCCTCATTTTGTATTTGAGTTTTTGATTATTCCTGGCGAGGTGTAGCACCTTGCATTTGTCCATATTGAACTTCATCCTGTTAGCTGTAGTCCAACTTTCCAGTCTTCTGAGATCCTTCTGAACTGTGCTTGCATCCTCCAGCATGTTCACAAGCTTTCATAGTTTCATGTAATCTACAAACTTGCTTAAGAAGCTGTCTGTGCCAGCTTCTAAACTGTTAATAAATACATTAAACAACACCTGGCCCAGGAGAAACCCCTGCAGGATGCCACTAAATCTCCTGCCATTCTGACACGGACCGATTAAAAATTACCTTTTGCTTATGGCTATGGCACCAGTTACCTGTTGTAGTAGTTTTTTTGCCCCAATTCATTTATGAGAAGGTCATGTAGGACCTTGTCAAATGCCTTGCTGAAGTCCAGATGCACTATATTCCCAGCATTCCCTTCATTTACCCAAGTAAGTACTTTATCAAAGAAGGAGATCAGGCTTGTTTAACATGATTTGTTTTTCATGGATTCATGCTGACTGCTTGTAATCAGCCTTTGCTCCTCCAGATGCTTGCAAATGGCCTTCCTTAGGTTATGCTGCAGTAGCTTGCCAGGTATTGAGGTGAGGCTAATCCAGGAGTGGGCAATTATTTTGGCTGGAGGGCCACTTCACAACTTTTGGTAAGTTTTTGAGGGCTATAAGGTAGCCCCACCCCTTGACAGGTGCTCCACCTTCTGATCACCATCTTCTGATCACTGGAAATCCCACCCCTAAACCCTGACCTTGCCACCAGGAATCCCTGCCCCTGCCCCCGCCCCTGCCCTCAGAAGTACCCCTTTTGGGAGCAAGGGGGGGGGTTTGCCATTTTAGAACTGGAAAAAAAAACCAAATCATATGCAGGCAGTCCTTGACTTAGGCAGCTTGATTTGCAGTGATCTGCACTTGCAGTGCTCCACATTTTACACCCCTGTTGTTACATATGGTGCTGATACTCGCCCTTACAGCAGGCAATGGAGGCAAGAAAGGGATGGGGGTGGGGGCTGGTGCTGGGGAACTGCTCTGCTTCCCAGCCCTGATGCCATGTGCCTCCTCAATCCCAGAGGCATGGTGAGGCCGAGACAGGGGCTAGAGGCTGACATGGGCTCCGCCAGCTCAGGGGAACAGCTCTGCTGGCTCCGGGGAACTGCTCCGCTCCCCCTCATCACCTTGAGGAGTGAGGAGGCACACGGCATCAGGGCTGGGGAGCGGAGCAGTTCACTGGAGCTGGCAGAGCAGTTTCCAGGCCCCATCCCCACCTCACCATGCCTCTGGGAGTGAGAATACACATGGCATCGGGGCTGGGAAATGGAGCAGTTCCTCAGAGCCAGCGGAGCCCCCAGAGCAGTTCCCTGGAGCTGGCGGAGCCCTCACCAGCCCCTAGCCCCAGACCAGCCCTTGCCTCACCTCACCCTGGGGAAGAGCCACTGCCTGCCCTGCATGAGAACTGAGGAGCTTACCTTCAGTAAGTGTCCCACGCCAGCCCCAGTACCTCCCTTAGTTACTGCATTGCACTTTAGAAGCTTTGTACAGTGTATATAATTTATCAGTGTATATCATTAATAGTTGATTAAATAGTTGATTTAAATATCTATAAAAAGTTGGGTTACGTTTCTGACCAAGGGCCCTTGGTCAGAAATGTAACCCCCTATTATAACAGTTTTTATGGAAAAATCAGATTTTCCAGGAACATAACCCACTGTAAGGGTGAGGACTGCCTGTACTAAAAACCAAACATCTACTATAGCATATTGTAATGTTATTTAAAAATATAAATTTGTTCTGATTTATATGTGTTTGAAAATGTATATATAATATACATCGCATAATAGCTTAACATAGTTTGAAAAAAAAAGTTCAAAATACATTACATAATAGCTTAAAATAGTCTTATTCTTGTATATTTTATGGGTTGATATGGGGGTGTGGTGGAGTGGTGGGTATGAGCTCTATGGGGGAGATGAGCTCTATGGGGCAGATTGTTAAGGGGTGTGGGTGGGTGTGGGGTTTTGGGGGGGGTATGTCCCCACACCACATACCCCACCATGGCACAGAGCCCCTGCCACTGGCAGCAGCAACAGCAGGCAATGGGCCCTTGAGGCACTCATGGCTAACAGCAGGCAGAGCCCACTGGTGATGTGTGGGTCTGAATGAATCCTGGGAGCTGCACGTGGCAGCGTGAGCTGGCCCAGCCCACTGGTACACACCTTTGAACCACAGCAGGCTCGCTCTGTGCCAGCACATGGGGCTACTAGCACCGAAGGCAGGAGCCATGCACTACTGGGCCAGGCTGGCTCCATGCCACCATGTGGGGCTTCCAGCATTCCACTGGGGAGCTGCACATGGAGGCACGGATCCAGCTGGCCCGATGGCACATGAAATCCCCATGGGCCCTGGTCCACATGCCTCCAATGTGGCTCCTCACTGGAGTGCTGGGAGCCCCACCAAGGTGGAAGCACATAACCTGCCCAGTCCAATGGTGCACAACCTCTGAAAGTCTGCACCTCCCGCTGGCTTTT
This sequence comes from Alligator sinensis, assembly GCF_000455745.1. Classification (NCBI taxonomy): domain Eukaryota; kingdom Metazoa; phylum Chordata; order Crocodylia; family Alligatoridae; genus Alligator; species Alligator sinensis. Next base: position 3,734,663 of record NW_005841921.1, read on the forward strand.
AGAGGGGCAGCCACAGGCCAGTAATAATTGTTTTTTGCAGGGGCCCCACAGGCCATATAGAATGGTCTGGTGGGCTGATTCCAGCCTACCTTGTAGGCTGGCCATATTTTGCCTACCTCTGTACTAACCAGTCTGTTAGTTCCCTGGGTCCTCCTTCTTGCCTTTTTTAAAAGAGGGGCAGTATGCTGGCTCTTTTCCAGTTCTGTAGTACTTGTCCTGTCTCCCACAACTTCATGAAGATCATTGCCTAGGGCTCCAAGATTGCCTCTGCCAGTTCCCTGGGACCCTGGGATGAAGCTCATCTGGCCCTGCTGACTTAAATTTATTCAGACCCGAAAAAAGCTCTCTGAACAGCTCTTTTTGTATCTCTTCTCTCATCTTGCCCCTTTCCTTATCCAGATAATCCCTATTAGGTGTCTGGAAGCTTAATTTTTTTGTGAAAACTAAAGCAAGTAGTTGTTGAGCTGCTCCACCTTCTTTGTATCTTTGATTAGGAGTTCCCCCTGGCTTGTTAACAGAGAACCCACAGCTTCCTTGGTCCTTCTTTTCTTTTTGTCTTTTTTATAATTATAAAATAAATTAGGTGGTATGGTTGCCTGCATTAGCAGGAGAGTGAACTTGTTGATCCAGGAGAACTGATGGGCAGGTTACTCCATTGCTACCTTCCTCTGAGTTCCTTGTGCCTTCCTATGAAGCAGCCAGTATTGTCTATGCCCTTACTGAAGAGAGAATTCTGCACTAAATGCACCTGGTCTGGTCCAGTGTGGTGTTCAAAGTGTTCCAACAGTGATCACTGTCATGACAATTATTGAAGACTGGACTAAATCTGTGTGTTATTTGTGGTTCTGGAGATTGCTCATCTAAACCTAAATGGTATTTCATATTACAGGGCATTTTTGCCTTACATGTCTTCCGGGGAAAGATCTATACCAGAATTATATGGAGAAGGGTTTCAATATTTAGGAGGTCACTGAGGTTTTATCTGCATCAATTTTATTTCTCCTTTTGTTTTCATCATTTTAAAGAGAAGCAGATGTTTTAATGTTAAAGAAAAAAGTGTGTTTGAGATAATACAAACCTGTCCAGTGGGACAGTGACAACTATGGTCAGCAGGGGATACAGTCTCAAACAATACAGTAAAAGTTATGTTAAGCAGCATCTTACAAGCCAGAGTGCTCTACTAACTGGCATACCGGCTTGTAAGATAAAGTGAAACCGGAAGTGCCCACCATGGCACTTCTGGTTTCTCCAAGCCCCCATGGCCCGGGGCAAAGCAGCTTGCGCAGCCGAGTCCCTATGGCCCAGGGGCATAACAGGCTGCGCAGGGCTGTGTGGGACCTGCCTCCCTGCCCCACGGGGCCTGCAGGGCCCATGGGAGGGGTGGTGATGCTGTGAGAGGGGTGGAGGGACGCCCCAGACGTGGCAGTAGAAGCGGCAGCCGGGGCTGCTCAATTAACCAGCATATTAAGCAGGCATCCCGCAGGAATGGGGGATGCCAGATAACAGAGCTTTTACTGTACTTTAAAAATATCTGAGTCTGATCCAACTCCCTCTGAAGTCAGTAGAAAGATTCTCAAGTCCTATGTGTGGCTGTGCTATATGAGCCAAAGTGTGGGTTTTGGAATCTAGGACATCTGGTTCATTAGATATATAAATGAGTTTTGCCAGAAAGTAATGAATCCCTCCTATAGCCTTTGTGTTACATTTATAAAGAGGGCATGTTCAGTGGACTGACACTCATAATAATTTTGTGCATTGAGTCACATGAAGTTAAATTCTCAGCTGGTGTAAATTAACATAGTCTTATTGCTTATTAACTAGCACAGATTAACTTAAATCTGTTCAAGGATAGCAACTATGATGTTTTATTAATGAGAATTTTAGTTCTTAAAGTTTAAAAACCACTGTCTAATTCAGGATTCTTAGGTAAAATAAGTATATGGAACAGGTAAAAACCAAACTAAGCAGTAGCCATAGTTCCAGAATGAATGCATTTCTAATATCTCAAATTCTCTATAGCTTAGTAGCAAATAGAATATGTGCATAAGGTAACAATGCTCACTTATTTATCTAAATGTACCTTTATTGATTTGCCTGCTTGTTTTTGATCCATTGTAGTGCAGATTAGGATAAACAATGGGTAGCATAGCAAACTGCAGTTGAAATAAGACTTCAGGTATTAAAAACAATTAATGTGCTCTAACTTCCCAAAATAATTACTTAAGAGCCCTTCTGAAGAAATCTAGAGAATAATTTTCAATCACTGGAATGAAAATGTCACAGTTTTGTGCTTTGGTAAATAAGCAGTTCACAGAGATGTCTTACTTATCACTGTGGTATGCTTATTCATTAAGGGCTAATTGCAGAGGTCTCTAAATGAAACACCGCAAACCACATTCCACTCCAGTGCCAGTTTGTTTAAAGTCTGCAAAGCTTTATTATTAGCACGATTTAATTATGAAAATGGTAGCCATGGAGAATTCTGAACACATTCTTTCCCTTGATCATTAGTTACAGGGCAAAAATGAAACACTTTCAACAATGAAGGGTTCATATTTCAAGCTTATACAGTAGCTGCTAAAAGGCTATACTCAGAAAATCAATTTTATTAAAGTCCTTCAAGCACTAAAGGGACTTCCAGGCAACTAAGCAATTTTAAAAACATGTCCACAAGCAGTGACTTTTTGATTCATGTTTTTAGCAGGGTTATATTTTGACTGTTTTCAATATCGTCCCCCAAAGCAGGGTCAGAAATGGTTTTGGGGGGGCAGACAGGGTGAGCAAGCCATGTTCTAACACAGCTTTGACTTGAATCTCTTGCCTTAAGATACAAAAAGAGGACTGGGGGCTGGATCCAAGAAGTCTGGTATGTTCTTAATGAAAACAAATCAGAAGTCAGTGTTTTCACCTTTTTCACTTTTGTTGCTCAAGAAATTAAGCCCTGGTGCCTACTAAGAACTCTAGGTATTATTATTATTATTATTATTATTATTATTTGAGCCAGAACTTAACAGGAACTTATTTCCACATAGGTAAAAGGGACAGTACCTACAGAGAAAGAAAAAAGAGCTTGTGAATTGTGTTTTAAGTGTGTGGGATGGGAAAATGTATCCTTCTTTAGATTTATGTTCTTTAATAAAATATCTATATATCATTTCAGTAAACCTAGTGATTAAAAAGGAAAAAATGATGCATGATATATAAGTAAAACTGTTCATATGCAAAAAAAGGAAAAGCATGAGTAAAAGAAAAGAGAAAAAATGTTGAATGCCACTGGAAAAGCAAGGTAGAAATCAGTGTAAATGAACTAACAAATTCACAACTTATATAAAACAGCATAAATTATCTGAAGTCAACAGTGCTGTGCTATTTATATCAGCTTAATAGTTGGCCCAAAAAATTTGGGATGGAATCAAACTGTTGCCCTCATTTACACAGTTGATGAACTGGACTTCCAGGAATTACATTTATGAGTACCTAAGAAATACTATCACTATAGAGATAAAATAAACCACAGATAGGAATATTTCCTCTCAACAATTTAGCTTTTTCTTTAAAAGTTCATTATCTATACCTTTTCCCATTGCAAAGTAATAAATCACAGGTGCGATCTATTGCTGAATGATTTCTTTCAGGCTTGTATTTCACAAGATCATATGTTCAAATATATGGCGGGTGCAGGGAAGAAAGTTTGTATAGGCCTAACTAATTTATTATGTTCACATATGACCTCCAAATAATCAAGAATGTACTATACTATAACATAGTAAAAAAGAGCCAAATAATAATATCCTTTTACATAGAGAACACAGGATCTGTAGCTTCCATCTGAATAGGCACATCACAATATGCAGAGTGCTGAATATCATATGTATTCACATATGTGCCAAGAACACATGAATATTTCCTCCCAGCTCATTAGGTCTAATCCTGCCCATCATTGCATTGCTACATCCCAGGGGTATGGAGTATGTTCAGTGTTAGTTTCTCTGCTTGGAGCAGGGTGCCAATTCTGTTCTGATGATGTAACTCTTAGGCCAGGGGTAGGCAATATGTGGCCCGGGGGCCGGATGTGCCTGCCAGGCCAGTCTATCCGGCCCATAGGGCCCTTAAAAATTTTATAAAATTAATATCAATCTGCCCTGGGCTGCCTGTCATGCGGTCCTCGATGGCTTGCCAAAACTCAGTAAGCAGCCCTCTGCCCAAAATAACTGCTCGCCCCTGTCTTAGGCCATGTCTAGCCTAACTATTCATCAGTGCAGACAGTTTACAGGGGGTCTGAATATGCTCCTCAGAGGAAGGGACTTGAGAGCAGTGCTAGTGCATGCACTCAGGACTTCTCTAAAATATCTACACTTTAATTGCCAGACTTGAATGTGTGTAGTGTGGGAAGGGGTGGGTGGGGTTTGTTTCTCTGGTAATCTAGGGTTTAGCAGGAAGGCAGAATAGATGTGGCCACAAAAATTGTTTCCATTGCAAATATATCCACAAATTAGTCCTGTCCAAATTCAGAATGCATGGGCAAGATTTTCAAAAAGTGCTCAGCATTGGTCAAATTCTGTTTCCATTTAAGTTAGTCATGAAACTCATATTGAACTCAGTGGAACAAACAGCCTCACTGAGAGTACTTTAGAAAAATTATGATCAATTGCATGCCTGCATACATGTCCAGTATTCCAAAAATTCCACTTTGGAGCCACAGAGGTTAGTCCAACATATTTTATCAATTTCAATGTGTGAATTTATCCAAATTCCCCACATACTCCAGATTGAGCCATAACAGATTTTAGTGAGTATCATCAAATTCTTTTTTATTTTTATACATTAGGCTTTCTAGTCTTTAAGCCCCTGGTGAAAGCCATACATATATACCATTATAAATAAATGATTATGACAGGCTATTCTATTTTTGCTTATGAAAGACCATTTCCTTCTGGTAACCATAATGAATATAATTGATAGACAAAATTTCTTCCTGGTGAACTTAAAATGTATCACTCAAATTCCTTGAACTCTGTGATGGATGTGACATTTTTTTTATTCCAGAAAATCAGGGAGTGGTGTTTTTCACTTATGTAAAATATACATTTGGAACTTACAAAGAAATAGTTTTCCCACCACAGCAAGTCTGACATTCACAACAATGCCTACTCCTTCTCACCAAGCAACCACCCTTCCAGAGAACCTCACCATATCTTTGTAGACCTTTCTGCAACTCCAAAGGTAGAAAAGTGATAAGACTCCATTAATTCTAATTGAGATTTTGTATTATTGTCAGCATTGGTGCGGGACATACTCAGATAGAACAGTGATGAGCAGCAGAAGAAAACCCTAATAGTTCAGTTGTAAATCAGTCTATACCTGTGCAGAAGAATAATAGACAATCCTTTCCTATTCTGGGTGGGTTACATGCATTGCAGGAGGGGAGCAAAGAAGCAAAGAAGCTTTTGGCTGTCTGCAGATGAGTGAATTCTTGGCTCCACATACCAGCCAACTCAATTGACTCAGTGAGCGGTTGTGCACACCAAGCTGAGGGTCGATGTAACTTGCTTCTTCCAGGATAAAATGGGGCAACAGGGTCTTCATTATGATTCATTGGGATGAATGGTGGAATTTTTGTTTAATAGCTATTTCATAATTTACCAAACCATGTCTGAAATGAGAAGCAATATATTTGAAATTTTGCAGTCAACTGAAGCATCACATTTCAACAAAACTGAAATGCTTCATTTCAGTTTACAGGGGTTTTCTCTTGGGGAGGGGGACAAAAATATTTTATAAAAACAACTGAGAATGAAATTTTATTTCAAGTTGGAAAATCAAAATGCTTGGTTTAGAAAAATTCGAAACCCCCTGTTTTGAAAAGTTTGTCCATGCCCTGCTTTCTCTTTAGGGCAGAGAATAGAGCTCACTCCAAACTTGGGACAGAAGATATAGCTGGACTGTGATAAGGACATTACTTTTAATGCATAGATCCTTGCCCCTTAAAATAGGGTTGAGCATAGACAATCCTGTGACCACAGGCAGGATAGTTCAGAAAAGGCTAAGGCAGGGTTCTCATTGCCATACATTCCCATTGTTTCAAAAAAGAACACTACGTTACTTTAAGGGATTCCAGTTAAAGTGTTCTCCTTGTAGGAAGGTCAGAATGTCAGTCCCCACTTCCATTAGCTGGTGGTGACCCATGGCTTGAAGCAACACTGTAAATGTCAGCTGAGCCTACAACTTCATGATGTGTTAGTACCCTGGACTTGCACAGTGGAAGAAAAAATCCTCTGCTCTCCTTCAATACATGTATGCTGGAGATAGGGTTTAGCTAGGCTCCTTTTCTATTGAACTAACTGACCATCTTGGGCAGGGTCAAACAAATGAACAGTATCAGTAATAACGTACTGTGTACTCTAATTAACATATCTCCTTTGGTGACCCATCTCTAATAATAGCAGTACGCTTGGTATAGCCTGAGACATGGGAATGGTTATGTCCTATATTCACTTGTTTCTTTATTCAGTGCTGTGCTAAGTAACAAACATTCTGGTGACATTGGAACAAAGGCAAGAATCACTTGCAAAGGAAGGAGTGAAAAACCTTCCTAACATATCTCACCTCTTACAACTTCATTTCAGGAACAAATGAAGGGCAAGATACAGGGAAACAAATCTTGGTTTTAAAAGAATGTTAATTAACAAATATGCTACAAGGCTTGTGAAAATAATTAAGTATAAATGTAGGACACACTAGAAATACAAAAATCACAATAAGGATTACTGCTACCTTGTTAACTCTCATCACTGCAATGCTACCCTCTTACCAGATCTTTTTTCCCATCGTGCTTTTCTAGGGCCAGCTGTAACCTTAAAGAATCCATTTTCCCCACTGTCAGCTGCTATTTCCACCTCTCTTCTAGTTGGTAAGAATTCTTAATTTCTTTATATCTTCCCCTATTTTTCCTCTTGCTATTCCTGAGGAGAGAGTGATTTACATAATTGTATATACCCTCAGCTCCCATGAACAGATGTTATGGACATCCTGGCTTTGTAGTCAGCAATGTAAAGAGAGACCTTAGAGTGGTCTCATTATGCTGCTCCTCCTATCTGTGTGGGAGCCAATCTAAGGGGTTTATCACCCTTCTGTGAGCTTACAGATACATAGTGGACTGGTTAAATGGCTTCAAAGGTGGCACTGCACTCCACTATGCAGTATTTTAGTGAGTATTCCCTTTCCTGCTCTGGAGTTCCCACTTTTATGGGGAGTAAAGTGTCTGTAGAAGTAGTGGGCAGGCATGTCTCTGTTAATGTGGCACTTGTGTAGGGGCTAGTAAGTGCTGAGGCCAAAGGCTTCCATAGGCTCATGACTGTAGAACCAAAGATGCCAATGTCTCTTCAATATGTTTCTTACTCTTCTTTTCAGACCTGGAAGTCTTCCTTACAGTTTAACATTTAATTAGGGCTTTATGACTATTGCTCTGCTTCTCACAGTGTATGATAATCAGAGGGCATTTGTTTAGTTCCTCTTCCTTCCTTCTGTGCCTTTCTCCCTTCCTGAAGTCTGTAATGAAGGCTTCTAGGGTTTAATGCTGATTGAAGCAGCATTATGGCTTATAACACTATATTATTCTTCCTATAGAGAGGGCTGCAGTGCAAAGCCAGAGAAGGAAAACGATTGTCCACATGGCAGTTAAAAATAGTTAATGGGGTTGGAGTCTGCTGACAAAACACATGAAAAGTCAGCTACTGGTACTGTTGTGTGTATTCTATTAAAGGAGCAAAGTATAGGGGTCAACCTGTGCTCACTTTACTCCCTAGAGTAACATCAGAGACTCCAGGCTCTATTACATTTTTCACCCTATTTGTTATCAAATATTTTCTCTCTTTCCCCTCTCTACTACTTTTTCACTGTCTCTGCTAACTGGGAATCCAATAATGTTTGATTTTTGAGCTGAACTTTCAAACTCACATGTTTTAAGTGGATCAAGCATTAAGCAAAACAAGTTCACTTAGGGTTTTCAACCTGAACTCCGCACATGTAACAAGCCGACTCCTGCAAAATTACTCATGTAAGTAGTCCTTGTTCTCAGAGGTAGTCTTCAGGATTGCTTGCAGCAGTGATGAATTACAGGATTAGCCCCTAGCAATTTATTTAAAAATGCCACACATTTGTGGCCTGATCTTGAAGAATAAGGCCATTTAAATAAATAAAGCTAAAGATATTCACTGTGTTCATGAAACTTAATGTACTCATTCAGGAGGATCCATTTAAACACATGAAATATCGACCTTGCTGTTTTCTTAAAGCAACTTTTTCATTTAACTTTTCTTCAGTTAACTTTTTCTCATCAAGACTGTGGAGTGAGTAAGTGTCTAAGCCAATACAGTAAAGGCCTCGTTTGAGACTGGGGCTTCCAGGGGTTATGACAATATGGGCACATCTACATATCGCCCTATGTCACCCTAGCGATGTACTATGTTGCCGTACAATGTGCTACAGTAACATAGCGATCCCGTGAATCTACATGTGATTGGCAGCTACTTCAACATAGTGGCGTATTACCCTGTTTTAGCTTGTCGTTACGGCGAAGTAGCGGTGAAAAATGACTGTGCGGGCAGTTACTGTTCTATGTTTTAGGACTTCTAAAAGGAAGTACTAAAGTACAGAGCCATAACAACATCACCATAGAGCAATGTGTAGATGCGCCTTATACATAATAACACAAATGTGGTGACTTTTACATGCGATTAGTACAATTGTTCAGGTGTGTTTTGTAAAGGCAGATAAAGGACCTGACGAAAACCCAGTGAAGTTAATGAGCATTTCTACCAGATCTTTAGTATCCTGACTGAAGCACAGTCCTAGAAGCACAGCTTCTTTAGAAAAAGGTTTCTCAGTTGGGCATGTTTATCAAAACTATTGTAAGAGGAAGAGCCCAATTTAACACCTGTTATGTCAGTGTAACCTGACTAGAAAGCTGTGCTTTTCTTAACATGACTGCCTTGTTCTGTGGCTTTTGTTGGTCTTTCCAAACATGGCTTTTTAGTATCTTCCAGCTTCACTGAATGCTCTAGAGTCAAAGTAAATCCAGCAGAATTCCAAAGGAAGTTTTCTCCTGTCTGATGCTGACTGACTGTAACACTTCCAGAGTATTGCTTACTTGCAAAATGCACTGTTCTAATTTTAGTTTTAGCGATTTAAATTATAAATATTTTATTTCACAGCTGTATAGGTCTCTTGTGTATAACTTATATGAACCCTTCCATTATTGCTTCTATTATGTCTTTTTGTAATTATACTTAATCATTGTTTGGTCAGACTGTAAAGCTCTAGTTTTCTTATGGATCTAAGTCAGACGATTTCATCCTTAATTCATGCCATCACTCCAGTTTTGTTTTGTTTCCCAAATCTAGGAGTTAAATATAGACTGTCTGTTATAATTATGAAGTTCCTGGATTTTTTTCAAATAGTATGCTCCACCTAGTTAATATTGATCTTCTGGTCTGATGTAGAAGGGAAAGATTGGAAGTTTACAGAAGCAAATTGTCATATTGCCATGATGGGATGCAGCAAGTAGAGGGAGCTGCAGAATAACATAGCTGCCTTCATTCAAAGCTTAATGTATTAGCTGCATTAGCCCTTTAATGTCTGCTCAGAGAGGTCGGGAGTCCTTATCTGCTGCTGGATGTGAGCTCAGCTCTATGCAACCTAATAAAAGGTTGAATCAGTGAGACCTTTGTAATAGACTCCATGAAGAAGAGAAATTCCAAAGATTGTAGGGGACTAATAGGCTTGAAAATATAAGGTTGGTTAGGGGACAAGAGGGTTGTGAGCATTCAGTGCAAAAAAGGAAGAAAATCAATATGAGTGTATCACTAAGAAAAATATTTTTAATGTGATAACCAGGGCTGGATGGTGGAGGGGAGGGACTTGCCCCCCCCCCCCCAACTTTGATTCCTGATCCACCCAAACTTTAAAACTATCTGCCTGGCAGTGGTAGCAGCATTTCTAGTCAGGCAGTGCTGAGGGAGACAATGGTTTTCATGGCTCATTGTGCTCTCCTGATCCCTTCTAAACTCTTTATTCCACATGTGTTATTGACTATCTCTTCTTTTTAATAGTCTTGATGTTCCACCAATCAAGCTATCCTTTGTTCTGCAATTCTGCTGTCTATCCACTGTTACTGATAATGAAGCTCCTATCCACAGTCCTGAAGACTGTTTTTAACTCATTTCAGTGAAGTTATATTTGTTTTAGCTTCAATACAGCCCTAGGCCCCTAGCATATTGTTTTTAACTGGAAAAAAATGTGTTGCCTCATATATCATGATGATACACTCCACCATCTCTGCCTTCCTTTTCAAAATTCTAGATCTGCCCATGGAGATACCTATACACATTTCAAATAACTGTTTGACTGAAAAAACTTACCTGCTTATCTTGTGTTTCTTGTTAAGATGTGTGAGAATAATTTGCCTTCTATAATTTAACTTCCAATACTTCCATAAAACCAAAAGTGTATATGAGCCTCTTTCTTTGATGTTTTCTTTTGAAAAAGCATAAAGGTTTGGTAGCAAGAACGATGTAAAAAAGCCGAAATATGACAGACTTAATGCACAGAGTTGGTGGATTATGTGGTCAAAGGTTTAAAAGATGATTGGTCACTCTTAACAACAGCTTCTTAACAGCTTCTTCATATTAAAGGGGTGCCAGACTTTCAAAAGTGTGACGTGATTTTACTGTGTAGTAAAATCACGTCACACTTCATGCCTTGTGACACTACTGCGCAATAGTAACAAGCTACTGTGCAGTCAGTATCTTGTGTAGATGCAGCCAGAGAAGTATTTCAAGAAAAAACTACTTCTCTTTTCACAGCAATAGTACTGTTTTCAAACATTTTTCTTGGATATTCAAGATGCTAATACTTTTGAATGGACACATCTCTGAACATCACAAGCATTTCACTGTATCTTATCATTGAATTATCTTGCAGATATTCACTTCTATGCAATCAGAATCCAGTTTTCATTTACTTCAATGTCATTCATCTGCCCTAAGAGAAATTAGGATAAGGCTCAATATGTTTAGCGTTGAAACAAAACAAGTAGCTTGGTTTTCTTGTGGTTAAAAACATGTATTCTATAGTTGTGAAAACAATTATGTAGAACTTGTCAAGTGAAGAGGTGTGATATTATCAGTTTCAAAGTAAAATCAATATACTGAAAATGGCAATATGACAATTTAAATAACACATTTTTCCCCTATATTCCATATGATTGTGAATCTTGAGGTATATTAACAATTGCTTTTGTATTTTTTTTAGCGAATGATTATACATTATCAGCTTCTGAAACTGATCACCAGGGATCAACAGGTAATTCAAGACTATATTAAAAATACAATATTTATTTCTCAAAATGGTTTTACTGTGTAACTTTTACTCTGAGGCTTGTTCTCAAACAGTTAGTTGTACGTGTTGACAATATATACTTGTGAGAGGACATACAGGTTTGTCATCATTATTTGTTCCCAACTGGATTAATGCAACTTTGTTTGAAACAATTAGATTATTTTGCAAATATTCATAGTTACAGCTTCAGAATTTACTTTTCATGAATATTTCCCATTATCTACTTATGATTTTCTGTTTCTAGGACATTCTTGCTGAGAGATTCATTTGCTAAAGTACTTGTGGAAAGGGCAGAAATGCATACAAAGTGAATTAGATTGAATTTGTTTGAGCAAATACTGGTGGACGAATATTCCCATCCATAGGAACCATACATGTACCAGGGATTTTGTCTAAAGACTCGACAAATTTCAAGTATGCATTTTATATTAAATTAATATTATTTGATTGAATGAATAGTTAATATAACTCAGCAATATAGATTGTATTTCTAATTGTCTCTGACTCATCCAAGATGCCATTTGGAATGCCCAGGTTTACAGCATTTCTTTTCAAAGGGAGAATAAGGTTTGGGTTACCCTGCAGTAGCAAATCAACTGATTTAAACCTTATTGTTTAAAAAGGTGTGGGAACTACAACATCTTTGAGTGCTCTAATCCTGATGGCCGTCTTGGTTATGGACATTTCTGTGATATATGTGACCTTGCCTTCCATTATAGACCCCCACCTTTGGCTTGAGGGCTGTAACTCTCACCAGTGTCAATTATCTTGTTGTAAGTGCCTGCAACAGTGGAGACTCTTGCTTTATCAGATGACCCCCTATTCTACATGCCAAATCCCCATTTGCCTAGTCTCTGAATTGAGTTTACTGACCCCTCCTGAAAGTCAAACCTAGATCTTTGCCTACATCTGGCAAAATGATTTTCCTCTAGACAGATTCAGTGTTTGCATAGTGTTAATTTTTTAGCAACTGTTGACATTTTCAAAAGAAGTAGTTCAAAATAAGTCAGTAGAAACTTTTAAAGCAACCTAAGGAGTGTTTTTGATGTATTCTTTCTGCACTGTACGTATGAGGAGACTGTTGTCTATTACCATGATTTTACTGAACACCTAGGTGTCACAAACTGCCATCGTTCAGTTGGAGTAACTTCTCTAACTTCTTTTCAGGTGCAACTGAAATCAGGATCTCTTTTTAAAAGATTGGACTTAGATGTACCAACTGTAAAACAATGTTCTCCATGAAGAATAGCATACCACTGTTTACCCCATCACCGTGTTACCCCACCACCTTTAAGTTATAGGTAGATTCTGTTCCCAGGACATTCACTTCTCTGGTGGAGTCGCACAGGAATATTCAACGTGGAGCAGGGGTTGTGCTCCCTTTTCTTTCCACACCCAGTCAGAATGAGCAGAACTCTGAGCTTCTAGAATTTGAAATGCTATTGCCTGATTTTGTTTGCCATTTGATTAAGCCACCTTTATTCAGACAAATTCTTTCAAACATCAATAAAAGGATTTCATGTATTAAAACTACAGGATTGGGCCCTTTAATAGGAAAACAATGCAAAAAAATTCCACTCAATACCCAAATCTCCTCTCACTCCCCTGGTTTTATGCCCTTGTTGCTCCACATGGGTGTGAGTGAGGTTATAACAAAGCCCCAAACAGGTAGAAATCAAGTTAATGCTGTGGAGTTTATCGCAGTTGTCAAGAATATTCTCCCATTCATGTGACTTTCTGCAGCAATGACTAGCTCAGGAGCAACATTTCATATTTTTCACTAATGCTTTAATTGAATTTAAGGAATTGGTTATGTTTTGCAAAGGCATAAATACCACATGAATGGTGTTCCTTCACAAAGATTATTACTGAGTGGATCAGATAAATATGGCCCACAAATGTGCTGATTTACTCCATCTTGTAAAGCAAAACAATTTACGTATACAATTTAAACATTCTTTCTCCTTTTTTTCCACTAACCACATCCCTTGTGTGTATAATTGAGATTTCCTTGCCACCCAGAAGATAGCAAGAGTGCTCTTTAGGGCTTCATATCTTTTCTAACTGGGCACAGCTGGAGCAGTGCGCTGTCGTCTTTAGAAACATGATCTGTGTGTGTATGTGCTTGTGTTGGGTTTGCTTTAACTCCTGTCAGATGCTGCACACCTCTCACAACACTAGGGAGCAGGCTGACACAACTCTTATTGATATAGTTCAAGCAGGCAGCTGTCTGAACCTGTCCAATCTGCTGTAAATGTAATAATTGTTCTTTTATTCTTTAATAAACACACCATACATCTTATCAAAGAGAAGGCAAGAGAGGGGAAATTGCATTTTTCCACACAGGACTGCTCCATTTTATTTTATATCCCGAGTAGCATTCTGTAAAGCCAAATGGTCCTCTTATTTTAAATTAGTGTCTTCTGGATTCCCTCCCCTCCCCCTTTTAGTCAAATTAACTTATTGATTAGAGCCCATTAGTATGTAATCGATTGTTAATTTGACTCGTCTTACAAATCATGTTTATGTATATCAATAAAAAATACATATTGAAGTCATGTCACGTTTATGATGCAGACTGACAAAGGGCCAGGGGGATTTAGAATTAAGCTTGTGCTCCATCCTGCTCATGTACAGATGTGAGAAAAGGTACAGTATTTTACAGAGTAGCTTGTAAATGCTGTGGGTGGTGAGAGAGCCTTTGGAGAAAAAGAAGGGAATGAGGAAGGCTAGGAAGGACTATTGAAAGGAAGAAGAATGCTTATAAAAATTGCTTTTCTATGTGCGAGAGGCAAACAAAGGGAGAAGTTAGTCTCTGATCTGATACGCATCAGACATTGTTTTGTATCTTGGGCAGATTGTTCCAGATTCAGAGCTGTATACATATCTGTATGGGTAACCTCAGGTCCTTTCCGTGAGAACCGTGGGTACTTTGTAAACTGCCATGTTGGTTATTTGTTTTCCTTTTGACACCCCAATAGAAATTATTTTCATTACTAGCATTCTTTCTGAGTTGAAAGACAAAAAGTGTGTGACATTCTTGAAGGTTTTCACTTGTATAGTCTTATGTAGTTAGTGGCTGAGATTACAAACTTTAATTATCAGCTTGCTTTCAATGGTCAGGGATCCATACAAATATTAATTAGCCATCTTGCTATTGTAAAAAAAAAAAAAAAAAAAGAAAGGGGGCGGGGGGGAGGAGAGGGGCAACCAAGGTGAAGAGGCCTGCACAAGGGAACATGCACAAGCCAATGGCAGAAAAACAACAAGCACGTTGCACTCCTTCTGCTAAGCATTCCCTACAATTGACTGTATCTAATGAAAATGCAGATGATGTTTTCAGATATGCAAAGAGGTTTTAAATTCCTTTTACAGCAGATTAGCGTTAGACCTAAGTCTTATTTCTTTCCTTATGAATAGTTTACTTGTGGAAAAAATCAGTTTCACTGGGGCTAAAACCGAGTCAAATTTGCTGACTGCTTTCATCCAAAAAAGGCTTTTATGAGAGGTCAAAACATTTTGTTTCAAATATGTCAAAACAAAGTGTTTTGAATGACACCAATTTACAAAATGCCCAAATATGATGAGAAGAGTGTTAAAAGAGTTTTTTAAAATGAAAATAAAATGTTATAGATCAAGCAAAACTCATGCACATTTTTTAAAGAACTTAATTGAGAAATTGCATTATTTCCATTACAGGCTTACCTAATATGATTTTTTTTTTATTTGTATTTTTCTTTTTGTTTGGCCAACAAACCAAACAAATCAATTATTCTAACAGCTTTCTTGTAGATAGCTTTGTTTTCTTCCAAATGTGTTTCAGCAGCAGACTATGACACTCCAGTGCTTGACAGATATAATCCATATGTTTCTCTTCTTATGAAATATGACTCTTATATAACAACTAAAAAGAGAAGGCCAGAAACATTTGCAGAACCATATAGCTTATTAGCCCCTAATCCATATTGGAAGAGACTTTAGTACAGTACAATATATGCTGTGCATGTGTGTAGATGGACAGATTAGTCTCTAAAAATCTGCAGAGTTGATTTTTTTCTTGCCAACAGATTCCTTTACAGAAAAAGGAGAGAGAAGTCACTAAAGCAGCAAACTTAGATTGTTCAAGAACCAAACAGAGTTTTAAAATATTCATATTCTCAGTTTAACACAGTGAATTCTCTGTAGTTCAGTCTGAAAGGCAGCAAAATTTGGGGGGTTAGTGCTAAACGAAATATTTGGTTTTATGCTCTGAAACCCAGGGCACTTTTTGTGAAATGGGCCCAGACTTAAATTGAAACTATCCATAAAGTTTTGCATAGTGTAGCCCTGTCCGCTCCTGCCTCCCTGTCCCAAACTGGCAAAATTGAACCTTCTGAGGGGACTCATAGCTAGGAGCTGACTCTTCCATTGCAAAACGATTGTACATGTGACACAACTAAAGGATTTATCATTTAGGTTCATGAGAAGTGTTGAAGTATATAATTTGTTACCTTTATGGATATGTCTGAATTGGGGTTCCTGCTCTAAGATTTCCAAAATGGTAAACTCTTTAAGGGTAACCCCTATATCTTGTGTGTGTGGTACAATGGGGATTAAGCCTGTTTTTGGACATGCTGGTACTCATGATCATTGTAAATACTGAGAAGTAACATAGACTTTCATAAAATTTATAAGATAGGAAGTGTTCAGTTCTGGGAATTCTGTTCCATTTATCATTCTTAATTCTCAGGGCTGGACTGTTACCTGAGGTTCAACATGGATAAAAATGACTTCTGCTACTATCAGTTAGGTCCCATATCCCGTGAGGCACTTAAGCATGTGCTTAAATTTAAGCACATGAGTAAGTAGTCCCCTCAGTGCAGGCAGGAGTCCTGTTGATGCCATTGGAAGTATTTGAACATAATGCTCTAGTCACAGGACTTCACTTAATTGGACCCTTTGTTCTTTGAGTGATGCTGTGTTCATTGTGTTAGGCTTACTCTGCCATGGATATAAAATAATTTGGGTATAAAATTAGGATATAAAAGTGAGATGACTAAACAAATATTTTGTGTGAAGCATATCCTATTTAAATGATGAAGGAAGGTCAGAGGGAGTGTCCTGAAATAACTAACTTAGTATAGGGTTTGATTTACTGTTTATAGCAGTTGGTTTAAATGCACAAACTGTGTGTAAGGAAATCATATTCAATATGCTTCTAAAATGTCTCCAGAGATATTTATGATCTCTTCCTGATAGCCATGACCAGCAAAAAGGGAAACGTTGAACCTTTTCTTCCCATTTTCTGGTACTGTAATTTTTTTCTAAATACAAACAGGAAAATATTGAATTCCAAAAAGCCTAACTGGGAGGAAAGGTTTCACAAGCTAAAAAGTGCAAAAATATTTGTGCTGCATTTTAGTTTGTTTGATTTCCTTTTGGGTTGGTTTATTTTGTGGCATTAGCAGGAGAAGGCCTATCAGTGCTGTTGGCATGTATTGTTAACACAGGAATGTTTTTTGGCAGATGTAAAATTAGAAACAAATTTCATGTGTTCTGCAGTGCCCTCCAGTGCCGCAAAGGACAAGAATGGAGTATGTGGCTTTGTCAGAAGGACTTCAGGAAACCACGAAAAAACAGAGATTAGAAACAAAATTGGGAAAATAAATAAATAAATAAATAAAGGAAATAAAACATCTGTAGCAGATGCTTCAAGGCTTGGAATGCAAGAGGCAGTACAAAAAGACCACCAAGTCATGCTAATTGGACCAAACAATGGAATTTTTAGTTGGATGAGAAACAAACTAGTCTTACTTAGAATCCTTTTTTAAAATAGTTTTTCATAATTTTTCCAGGATTTAAAGATAAGATGATGATTCCCTTAATACCTCATTCATACCTGTCTATGTTCAGGTATGCATGAGCAAGTAAACTGCAGCATCCTTTTCCCTCAGAATGAGAACAACATTCAGCCAGTCTATCAAATTAAATGCAGACAGTTTTTCATGTCCAAGATTGCATATTTATAGATGATAGATGGTGAGATGTATGTATCTATAATGAAGTACAAATATTTTTGAACACAAAATATGGCTATATTTTCTAAACAAGAAGTGTCATTCTTTTACTCATAGTTTCTGGGCCAAATATGTATGATATTGCTAAAGCAATGATTGAATAACTACTGAATGTGCTCCATTTATTGTAAAGTTACATTTGCTTCAGTGTTGCCATGGGGCTTTCAGAACAGTGAAGTGTAGAATAAGCAATACAAAAGACTGAAAGTAGAAAGTCTTTTCTTGATGAAAAATGTAGGTACATCTTGAACACTAGCATGTAGTGAGACTAGAGCTGGGTGAATACTGAAATTATTCTGCTGCAAATATTCATCTGCAGTTTTGAATTAATTTGCTTCAGTCCTGATTTGTACCCTGTTCTTCTCAACTGATCAAGAGTCACAGGGACAGATGTGAAGTTTTAATGTGCCCATGCAAACATTTGTGGAAACTAGATTTGGCATTAACACATTCAGGAATTCTTGAACGAAATGCTTGTGTTAATCCTGTCACTAAATGGAAATAACACCAGAGGGTTTATCCACCCGAAGTGACCTGAAGAAGAATATACTGCTTACAAAAGCTTGTCTAAGTCTATCCCAACAGTACAGTTGATCCAGTGAAAGATATCACCCACAAATTTCCTTGCCTCTCACACATGCAGAATTACTCATGTATGTAAACATAAATCAGTTTGAGAGGGTCATGACAAGAAATACATACAATCTATTTATCCAGTTAATTAAAAGATGGACAAGTGTCCAAAAAGAGCTAGAACTCAGCAAGAGAGAAAATCCACACAGAATGGGTGTTCTTTCAGATACTGTGCTGTGTGCATTGAGTATAGCAATAAATAAATAAATAATATATAAATAAATATATTAGAACACATTAATACTCTGAAATATTCCAAACACTTATAAACTACTCCAGTTTTATATTTTACCCATATTCTTCCCAAGAATATTTTGACCATTGTAAAAAGCTGCAAAACCTTGACCTTGATTTTTAAAAATATGAATACTGACAAATGGAATATGTTTCTTGACTGTTATATTGTGAGTTAAGGTACTGCCCTTAAAGTGTAAAAAAGGCTTGCACATTCCAGTGTAGTGTGAAAGTTTGTGAAATGCAAAGGCTTAAATTGCATTTCAGATTTCATTAGGAATATGTTGCATATCCTATTTGGGCAAGTGCTTAGCAAATAAAACGGCTGAGATATTGTTTGGGGGGGGCGGGGGGGCAACCTGTTCTGTATTAATATTTTAGTTCCCTTGTAAATTGTTGTGTTCTCTTGTCAGTCTCCTGTTTCATAGGTGACTCTGTTCTCTTCTTGTAATTCACCCTGAACCTTTGTTAGGAAGGGTAACACACTGAGTAAATAGTCCATACATCCCAGTAGCTGGAAAAAGGTGGACATAATCATACAATCATACAAAAGAAGAGGTGTACTAAGAAAAATAAATTGTATTCTCTTCCTTGTTGTCTCTTATCCTACCCTTTGCCTATAAAAATGCATTGTGCACTTGAAGTTTTAGTACAAATTAAAACCACTTCAGACAATTTTAATTTATTCAACTGAGTGTTGAGCCCAGCTGGTGGAGAGCTATGCTTTCACTGACTGTGTGCACTATATTAAATATTTGTGGATTTGCATAATACTAATTCCCTGCCCACCGCTTGACCCTGTTGATTTTTTATTCTTGCTCTTGTTTAGTTCCAGTTACAATGTATCTAATTGTGTCCTACTTTCTGCATGTCTGTATTTGGTGGGTCTTGCATTGCATGGTTTCCTGTGCAATTTCCATTTTCCCCATCAGTGGGTGCTGTAGTGTATATGATATTTTGTCTTAGTAAAATCTTTCCATACTCTTTTCTACTGAGGGTGAGTAAAGCAAAAGGAACAGGATCTTTTACAGCAAGTCCGACAACAGCCCTTTGCCTTCATATGGTTAAAATGAGCCTAGGCCAGACCTGTCCATTCTTTGCTTATACCCTGGATACAGAGCACTGTTCTCCAGAAGCGAATCATGAAGCTTTTGATCCTTTGACTTCTGTGCATTCTCTAGCATAACTTTTCTGCATGCTGCCTGTTGCTTTACTCTGAGAGGAAGATCAGGCTCTTAGAGTGTAATCTTAGAGGCATTTGGTTTTGGTTTTCATTTAAAGCTGATTAAATATAGTTTGTCATCCCATAGCTGTGTCAGGAAACAATATACTGTAGCATGAGAGCAGCATTCAGTCTGTCTGTTTCTTTTCCTGACACCACAGCATTAGTACAGAACTGTACTATAGGAGGACTATGGAAACAAGCTTTAATTAAACTGAATCAGTCCAAAACAATAGTAGTCACTAATTAGCAAAATCTGTGTGTTAAGTAATATGGTTGTCATGATGCATATAAAACAAGGAAATACAGCTGACAGTTTGCCCTGACCTTGTCTCAGTTCTGTAGTATATGTAGTAAGGAAAGTTTACAGATATGTCTACTCAATTATATTAGTACAGCTGAAGTAGTATACCCAGCCTTCCCTCCCAGTGTGGCTAGGATAAAACTAGTATAAAGGTTGTTTATAGCTAAATAACTTTTCCTTTAAGGTAAAATAAAGTAACTCCGTATACACTAGGGGTAGGAAGGGGCACATGGGGAGCAGGGGAGAGGGAGACAGGATAGTCATCCTAAAAATATATTGGTAAAATACTCATCTTTAAGCAAGGTAGTTACACCACTGCAAAAATGCTTGAAAGTGATCTGACACAACCACAATAGTGAATGGGAAAGGGGTGAGTTATGGATAAAACTTTAGCCTAAGGCTGATTTCTCAAATAGGGTTCATGGTTTTATGGCATCGTTTTTTATGGGTGTTGCTATTAATTTCCTGTGGCTGAATGTTAGCTTCTGTAAAAGTAAACAAAACCTCACTAGAAGATCTGACTGCTGACAAGATAGTTAATCCAACATGGTTTATGCTATCATAATAGTGTCATTATGGTCAATCAAGAAAATGTATATTTATGGGCTTTGCAAAATGCATAAATATATATGCTGTATTCAAGAATTTGATTATGTAGGTTACTGACACCAAAACCACAAGCTGCTTCAGAGTCTATAGGTTATATCATACAAATACAAATGTGGCAAGCCTTAAAAATGAATGCTTTTCCTCTATTGAAGAGATTTACAGTAAATAACATCTACAGCATTTTACAATAATATTATATATTGGATTGTAATAGATTACATTTTGAATTTTAAATAGGTTTTAAAACGCACATTAATTTCACCTGGGACAGTAAGTTGCTGAATAATCATTCCCTCTCTGGGACTTAGGTAGTCACTGAGTGTGAGTGTGTGGGGAGGGGCATATTTCATGGAAATGATGGAGGACACTTGTGTTGTACATCTATATGGGAAATACAGGTGTGATTGTTGTGCAAGTTGTCATACCCACACTAGCTTCAATCTAGCTTAGGGGTGGGCAGTTATTTTGGCTGGGGGGCCACTTTAGGAATTTTGGTAACCTATTGTAGGGGAGGGAGTAGGGCTGACCTGGCCTGGTGCATTTGGGGGGTGGGGAGCGGGGAGAGGGGGAAGAGGGGTCCAGTGCAATTGATCCTATCTGGCCTGGGCCTGTTCACCCCACATCCATTGCTGGGGATGCTGTATGGAGCGGGTAGGTCCATGGAGACTGTCTGGGACCCCCACGGGCAGGGCATGTTCAGCCAGATGGTTGGGGCCACAGGCAGGGAGTGGAATCTGGAAGCAGGATGGATGGGTGGGGCCAGGATCCACTGCCTGCAGTCCCTGCACCAGATATCTGTTCTGCAGGCAGGGACATGTGGGGCATGGATCACAGCTCTGCCCTGCACCCCAGCCCCATGCTGTTACAGTCTCATGATTCCAGTCCTGGCCTCAGCCTCTGGCTACCACTTGCTACCCGTCCATGGCCCCATCCCATCCACCTGGCTGAGAGTGCCCTATTCACAGGGGTCCTGGGCCAGTCTCTATGGAGACCCTGCCTGCCTGCACTGTCTAGCAACTCCGGTGGTGGGTGCAAGGTGAATGGACCAAGGTGCCCAAGGAGCAGGGCCAGGTCTGGTGAAAATAGACACTAGTGGTGGCAGCCAGAAGGAACCACCATTGTGGGGGCTGCCAGGAAGCAGAGTCTGCTATGCTGTCCCCACCCCACCCTGCTGCATGCCTGGTGGTAGAGGGACTGGCTACATGCACCACAGCCTGGGCTGCTTCTCGCACTGGGGCCGGGCTGACCTGAGGGACCCACTGAGGTTCAGAGAAAATTCCTTGGCCTGTCATATCTAGCCTGTGGGCTGTATTTTGCCCACCCCTGATCTAGCTGGTATTGGTAACAATGGAACAAAAGACAGTAATTTCAGAGAAGACTGTACAACTGCCAGGGGTGCTGTGCACATGCTTAACTTAATAACCTACAATGAAGACCACATTGTAACTGCTGTTGTTATTCACGCTATAGTTATGCATCTGCCTGGAGTCAGACTGTCATGTGCTGGGTCAATTGTAAGCTTGTACTGTAGCCTTTTCAGGTCAAGGATTGCCTCATACTATATAGTCTACTATGGGGTATTCTGTTGGCACAGCTGTCAGCCAGAAAGTACAGAGGAATCTGTACCAGCAAAACTTTGCTTTTAATAAGGGGCAGTTGACTATGTTGATATAAAGCTCAGCTTTGCTGGTATAGCTGTGGCAATGGTTAGGAGTACTTTGTAACATTCTTCAGGTGTATATTGCTCCTAGCATAGATGGAGCCTACAAGTTTGTACATTGCCTAGCACAATCAAACCTGATTGTCATCTAGAATAGATCCTATGCACTCTACTGCATAATGCATTATAATGATTTGGTATCTCTTTGGCTGACATGGGTCTGTTCTTGTCGGCCAGAAAAAAAAAAAACATTTTTTTTGTATTGAATCCTACCTATAATGGCAAAGTAGCAATAATTTTTGCCTTTAAAATGACTTTCCCTGTCTGAAATCGGCATACCTTTTAGCCAGACAACAAACAGAGCAGAATTATCATAGGGCTCCCCACCCACTTTACTTCTAGTCCCAAAATAGCTTGAAAATAAGCCTGTGATCAGGAGGTGAGATCCTGCTACTAACATGAAAAAGTCAGTAAATGAACTTACTGTAGTGCCCTACATGTCAGTGGGTGCATCTACACCAGACGTTTACTGTGCAGCTGACTAATTAGTTGCACAGTAAAGGTCTCCATTTGCACCCCTGTTAGACAAGACTAAACTAATTTACTCTGCAGCAGGATAGTACTTATATTTACAAGTACTATCCTGCTGCAGAGTAAAAAATTCCACACCAGCACACGTGTAGATGCTGCCCGGCTGGCTGGGGACATGAGGGTGCCTTCAGTGCAGGGGAGGGCTGCCAGCTAGCTGCATGCTGAAGCTCTCTTGTGCCCCAGCCAGTCCCTCTGATGCATGTTGAGCCAGGGGAAGCAGCCCCAGGCTGGCAAGCTAACTCCATCCCCAGGGTCCCTTGCCAGCTGGGGCTGCCCTAACTTGGTTCCACCTACTGCACCTGAATAAACTGCAGAGCTTATTGCTCCAGAGTTAATTGCTTCCAGGCACATGTTCAAGTTGCATGCCTGGGAGCAATAAATTCTGGAGCATTAAGATCCACAGTTTATTTAGGTACTGTAATAGCATGTGTAGACCCACCCAGTATGCTCTAAATCACCCAAGGCACAGATTACCAAGACTTAGTGCTTATGGTAAATACTAAACAAGCATTCACCATGATCCAGCAAAGTTTTAAGCATCTATTTCACAAGCCAGATGCTCCTGTGGCCCAGGTAAACAGTTACATCTTGAAGCATCACCACTACTTAACCATGTTGTGTATAGATTCTGCCTAAAAATTGAAAAGAAGGGCATTGTATATGCATTTTGAATCCACAAAGCCTTTTAGGATGTACAAACTTCTACTTAACTGTGTTCCTCCAACTGTACCCCTCAGCATGAAGTGAAACACTCCTGCAGTGGAGACCACTGAAAAATGAAATCCCTGCTGAGAGTGAATTTGTGAGATGCTGCAGGGAACTGGAGAGCTGGCATTACAATCTATTATTTCCCTAGGGAGAGCTCTCACAGGATCTGCAGGATCTTGACAAAAAAAGCTATGATTTTCTGCAGCCTTCTCTTTGTGCACAGTTGGTATTAGATTTAGAGATGTTAAAATAAGTACAAGTCATTCAGATCCAAAACCAAAGGCCACTGAAATCTCAATCGTCATGGATAACAAATTCCTCTCTAGATTTGTGTGTTCTAAGTAAATGTCATCTTCAAATTTTGCTACCTCACTCTTCAACCCCACTTTCAGATATGTATTATATATATGACATAAAGCACATCTGAGGAGGGAAGATGCTGCTCACTTCAAGAAGACCTGTGCACAAAATACCTTAGGTACTTTCCAGAATCTTATGCTATGGGACCAGTTTTCTAAGCACATTAACTCATATAGTACATTTTAATCATAATATATTATTGGATTAGATAGTTAGGACACCACTCTGCTAACTTCCTTCAATACCAGGAAACTATAGTTACATTTCAATGTTTATTCTTCTTGATATAACAGAATCTGAACTTTAAACCTAAATGAACTATATTACTCAAGCAGCAGTGGTTTTCTGTTAAGTCAGATCAGCTACATCTCTGTTCCAGAAGGTTGAAGATACACCTAGGGGATCATCTATTTTGGATCTTGTCCTGACCACCAGGAAAAACTTAGTGAAGGCTATGAAGCTTGGGAGGAAGTGATCCTGATATGATAGAATTTGTGATCCTGAGAAGGAAAAAGCAGGTCAGCAGAATTAAGACACTAGAGTTTAAAAAGGTGAATTTCAGCCAATCCAGGAGATAATAGACATAGTCCCACAGGAAGTCAGACTGAAGGACAAAGGCACCCAGAAGGGCTGAACGCTTCTAAAGGGAACACTACTGGAAGCCCAACACCTGTTCTGATGCAATAGAAGCACATGGTGAATAGTAATTGACCAATGTGGCTGCATAAGGAGTTTCTGGGATACCTCAAATGCAAAAGAAAAGCACACAGGCAATTGAAGTATGGTCAGGTCACCACAGAAGCATACCAGAAAACAGCAAGAACTTGCAGAGACAAAATCAGGAAGACAAAGCTAAAAAATGACCTGCCGCTAATGAGGGAAATTAAGGACAATAAGAAAAAGTCCTATAAGTATGTTGGCCAGAAAAGAAACATGAAGGAAGCTGTGGGTCCACTGTTACATAGCATGGGTGAACTCTTAACAGGAGATGCAAAGAAAATGGAGCTACTCAACAGTTGCTTTATCTCAGGCTTCACAAAAAGTTAAGCTACAGTCAGACATAAGGATTATTTGGATAAAAGAAGGGAACAAGATGAGGGATGAGATATCAAAAGCTCTCTGTTTATTTTGCTGGGTCTGAATGAATTCAAATCAGCATCGGCTGATGAACTTCATCCCAGGATACTGAAGGAACTGGCAGAGGAGATCTCAGAGCCCTTGGCAATAATATTTATGAAGTCATGGGAGAAGGGTGAGGTACCAGAGGTCTGGAAAATGGCTAATGTAGTGTCCCTCTTTAAAAAGAAAAGGCATAAAGGGTGACTTGAGGAACTGTAGACCAGTTAGTCTTACCTTGATACCTGGGAAATTCCTGGAACATATCCTAAGGAAGTCCATCTGCAAGCATCTGGAGGTGTAAAGGATTATCCCAAGTAGCCATCATGGATTTACTAAGAACAAATCCTGCCAAGCAAACCTGATATCCTTCTTTGAGAAAGTAACTACTCAGATGGATGAAAGTGTATAGGATTTCAGCAAAACTTTTGGCAAAGTCTCACATGACCTTCTTGTAAATACATTAGAGAAATGTGAGCTAGATAAAACTACTATAAGGTGGATAGAATTTGGAAGACAGGAGTGTAATTCAAAAGCATCTTGATGATTTAGAAAACTGGGCTGGAGTGAATAGGATGAAGTTCAGTGTTAATAAATGCAAGGTGTTACATTTTGGGAAGAACAATCAAACACAAATACAAAATGGGTGACATCTGGCTGGATGACAGCACTACAGAGAAAGGTCTAGAAGTGTTGGTAGATTTCAGACTTAGTATGAGTCTGCAGCGTCATGTAGCTTCATAAAAGATTAATGTAGTTTTGGGAGGCATCAATTGAAGCATTAATTGCAAGACATGGGAGGTGATAGTGCCTCTTTACTCTGTGCTGATTAGGCCTCATCTAGAATATTGTGGACAGTTTTGGGCTCCACACGCAGCGGTTAAAGAGGGTACAGAGGCAGGTGGCAAAAAATGATAAAGAGGGAAAGTCGTACACAGAGAGGTTGAAGAAAATTGGCATGTTCAGCTTGCAGAAAAGCTGCTTGGGGGGCATGATAGCAGTCTTCAAATATCTGAAGGACTGCCATAAATTGAATAGGACAGAAGCCAACAGATTTAAGTTTTTGCAAATTCCTGGCAAAAGGGCCTTGTCTTCCTCTAATGGGAAGCCTGGCCCTTTGCTTTCAATCTCTTGAGTGTATTTTAACAACCTTTGTAGCAGAAGGCCACCATTGTCACCCTGCTTTACCTGGGGCAGGTTAGGGTTTTATGTCTTGTGGTTGTGTCACTGTTGACTGGGTAGTTTTATTAATAGGTTAAACAATGGATTTGTATAGGCTGGTTTGGATAAAGATGATCCTGCCTTTGCTGGGAGTTTGGCCATTCCAGCCCTACTTTTCTATGATTCAATTTAAAATTTTTGACTACCAAATAAGGATCTAATTGGTAGGACTGTACTTTACCAAATCCTTGTTGGCTTGCCCATGAGTATCTCTGTAATTTCATATTCCTGTGAGGTCTAAATCTAGTTCAATTCTCAAATCATATGGTAAAACCTTTTTTTAACTTTCCTTGTGTAGGATTAGACTTGAAATGTATATATGTGTGTGTGCATGTACATATAAAATTCAGTGTGTGTGTGTGTGTGCGCGCGTGTGTGTGTGTGTGTGTGTGTGTACACATAACAATATTTGACCAAAGTTTGCTGGTGTGGATATCTAAAGGTTCTGTGGTAGTGGGTCTGATTTAGAAGAGAGCCATTCTTCTGGAGGTTTCTGGAGTTCTTATTGCTGGCTGGCTGAGATAAATTGTTCCTTCCATTTGATTGTGGTTCTTGCCTGTGACTTTTTTAATCTTAATCTGTATTACTTGAAAAGAATATTCCTGGAGTGAAAATCTCCTCATTGGTTTGTGGGAACAACTGATGCACTGAACTTTCCTATTTATTCTTTTTGCCTCCAGTACTCTCAGGTAGTTTAGCAAACTCAATGATTATGGTTTCCTATCTCTGGTACATGTAATACTAGCTTGCTTGCCATGCACCATCGGCTTTTATAGTTCCCACCTAATTTCTATCTCATTATGGTTCATATTTCTTTCCCTTGGGATCACTTGGACTGGATCCCTGCTTTACTAGGACATCTCTTAGTCTTGCAATGTCATCCACTATAAAATTAAACTGAAATAAAATATGTTGGACCAGATGCTCAGCTAGGCCAGAAATGCACTTGGAGCAGCTAGGATGGATGGGAGAGAATTTGAACCATGCTCATGCTTATCATGATCCTTAAACTGCTGGAGGATGGTCTATCCCTCCCCCCTTCATGTAATTAGAGCAGCCTCAACTCTGCTCTAAATTACACCCGGGTACAAAACACCCTCAAAGGCCAATTTAGCTCAGGATTATAAAAGCACAGAGTAAAAAAAGTTCTCCCATTGCCAACCTTCTTACCCTTCTCTAACAGAACCTGGTATAGAGGGGTAAGATGAGGCATAGGTTAGACCAGGGGTGGGCAATTATTTTGGGCGGAGGGCCGCTTACTGAGTTTTGGCAAGCCATTGAGGGCTACATGACAGGCAGCCATGGGCAGATATATATTAATTTTCTAAATTTTTTAGGGGCCCTGTGGGCCATATAGAAAGGCCTGGTGGGCCGCATCTGGCCTGCGGGCTGCATTTTGTCCACCCCTGGGTTATACCCTTGATGCTGGGGACTCCTCTGTATGTCATGAACAATGCTTCCCTCCTCTCTTTTTTTGTTCAGTCCTTTATATTTGCCCAGAGGGCAAGAACTAAAATCTGGAGCCTTTAAAAACTTCCAATTCTAGAGTGAGATCAAGTCCTTACTCAAGCAAAACTTCCACTGACTTCAAAGGATCACTTCTTAAGTGCTTGAGTAAGATTTGTCCCATAATACATTGACTGGTGTAAGAGAAATGAAGGAAAACCCTTGACTATTAGCAGGTTCCATTGTAATTCAGAACAATACCAGATGTTTCATTATGTATCAACTTGCTATAAAACTGTTTCTTTGAGCTGTTCAACAAAGACAGTTGACAAAAGAAAAATTAATGTTGTGTCTTTGATCTCATGTTTTAAATTTGTCTTTTATAAATAGTGATGGTTTCTGGTTAAAAACACTCTAACAATTTGTTAAATATGCAAATGTCTTAAGTTTCTTAGCAATAGAACAAATAAGTGTTTTCCCTCTAATATAATATGTATGCTAGTTTAGTAAGCACACAATAAGTTAATTAGGCTGTGGTTAGGTATTATTTGTAAATGTCATATTAGCATGCTCTTTTGTTTCTTTGTTGCAACCAAAAGCCTCAAACTGGCTGATGTCACTTATTGTTTGTTATTTTTTTTCCTCTTCTAGTTTGGAAACTGGGGGAGGAAAAGGGGAGGGGTGGTTAACATACTTGTGGATAGAATAATGATTTATTAGATTGTGTGTTTATTATTGTTTTGCTTGCTTGTAATTTTACATTGCCTTTACATTGTTTAATAATGTCAGAGGTTTTACAGTAAAATTCCTAGGAAAGTACACATTGCATGTGTAGTAAAGCTGTCTCGGTTCATTATGATTAATGCGGTTGCAATGAATATCAAATGAATTAATAATGATGGGGCCACTTAATTCTAAAATGTTGGCATTTGTCTAAATACTGTTTAGAGGGGGGAAGGAAAAAGCTTGGCATGGTACAAACTGAATAAATGTTGTGTTGTTGCCAACCGCCTAACAGTCTATTTCTTTCCAAACATTTATGGTAAGAAATTAACACCTTCATGGCAAAGTAGGCTTAAATGAATACTGGAAAACCCTTTTGTGGGATGTATGATAAATATAATATAAAATTTAATATTTTTGCTTTTTTTCTGTTGAGGTTCTCTGACAACTACTTGTATCAGCAGTTTACTTTTTTTTTAATAGTGTTTGGAAAACCATATTTAATCACACAAAGCCACATGTTCCTCACAAAAGCATGCGACTGCTCACAACCATTCAAGTGTATTCACTAAAACTGGTGGAAAAGTAATGCATTGCTCACTAAAATACTGAAAATTTTAAACATTTAGATCAAATCAAGTCTTATGCTGTGAATATACAACCAGCCATCTTATATAGACATTGAGTGACATCTTTAGCCTCATTGCAGCTTGCTTGCACCTGTTCGTCAGTATAAAGTAGCAATGATTTGGATAGAAGAGACTTTTTTTGCAGGGGAGTCAACTGACAGTGTAGAGCTGATGACATGTTTCATGGGCATAGGAGGTACAGCTAGGTAAAAATGGATGGAGCTGTTATTCCACCTATTTCTAACTGATTTCTAATTAGCAGTAAAGTCCCTATGGCCTGGGGGTAGCTGAAGATAAATTAGTTTCATCAAAAAATTAATCCAAGCTGGAAAACATGTTCTTGCCTTATCTTATTTATTTTATTTTATTTTTGTGCTCTAGAAGTTGAGTTTTTAAAAGGGGGCTTCTTGTTATGAAAAGCCAAAAGGTGGAAGAACCTTTGCTTCATATGTGGTTGAAGTTTCACTAAGATGTCGGGGATGCCTGCTGACATGCCATTTCCACATGTTGTTTTTTTTTCAGTGTGACTTATTGTGTGCTTTCTCTGTTATGTTTCCTAAAATCTAACTTCTAGATTAGACTCCTAGACCTTCATTGTGCAACCTCAAAACCTCTAGGCTTGGGACAGGACGTTCCATAACCATGAATAATGAGGAGAGATTTTTAGCTATGAGAGATCCTATGAGAGATTCTAGATTTTAAAATCTAGCCATGGTGATCTGGTAGTGGCTTTGTCGCTTGCATACAAAAGTGAAAAAGGTCACTGATACTGCCATAGTTGATAGTTATGAAATATCATCTTTGATCCTTGTTCCTGCGCAGTATACAGCACGTAGGAATCTGTACTGGTGAGGGGTTTATAATAAGGAAGAAGCCAGTTTTGCTATTACAAACAATACTGTTCTCTAACCGAGGGTTCCTTCTGCTGACCTTCCTGGCTTCTCTGTCTCCTGCCTGACCCCTTGCCTTATATTATCTCTCTTCACACTAACTGATAATCTTATTTGGTGTTAGTTAAACTTTGTTGCCATTTGATTTAGTCACTCAGGTTGGCTCACTTGGGGAGATGTACAGAAAGGACATGAAGACAAGCAGTCAAACCATTGACTATCTGAGCACCCATTGTGCCAACCTCATGAGAGGAAGCTTAGAGAGAAGGTGGTGAGATATGCAACACTCTTTATGATGGGATCTGAGAGTTTTACAGTAAAGGAGAGTATAACTGTATCACATACAATAAAAAAACCCTTTAAAAACAGCCCAATGGTTCCAAACACAAATGCTTTGAGGTCTGAGGAATGTTTTTCCCATTACTCCTTATTACATGTGCCTCTGAGATGAGTCATGTTGACCATTAGTATCCAAATACCCTGGGGAATACTACTTATAATATTTCTATTCTGAACAGGAACTCGTTCAGCACTGGAAATCTTATCAAAACCCCTTTACTCCTAGGACTTTTAACCCAAACATTGTGAGGGTCAGATATTTGAGTGCCCAAGTTCTTAATTATTTCTGTAAGTGTGTGTTCTCATGAATCTTTTGAAGTTTGCCCATCAGTGTTCATATCTGTATATCTGTTATCTATTCTAAGTGTTTTTATGGCATCCAATAACATAATACCTAAGCACTGATACTGGTAATGGAAACCTATACAGAATGAAGTGGTTAATTGTCTTCACACTAGTGCATAAAGCTTGAATGCAGTCTATGCCAATATATTTTGATTGAAAGAGATTTATGATGGGTGAAACATGAGAGAGAAATGATCAAAAGAATTTAGCCAAGTGGTGCAATCAATGTGCTTTTGTGTTTCCATTGAATGTGTCTCCTGCATTTGGTCATTACTAGTGTCATAATTCCTAAAGTGGTGCTTTCCCTCAGTGCACTGGTGACTGAAAGCCCTTAAGTGCTGTCTTTCCAAACAAGCATGATTCATTGTACATGCAGCCAATGCTTTTGTTGTTCCTTCTAGTATGGTTTAGTGTTAGGCACACTTGGGAATAGAGCTGGTCAAATTCTTTGTCATGAAAAAGTAATTTGGACTTTTTTTTCCTGCTTGCAAATAGTGGAAGTTTCCCAAACTACTAATTTAAACCAATGTATTTCAGTCTGAGCAGGACTTTGGCCTGCTAGTACCAAGTACTCCATTATTTGGTTTGTGTGAGTAACCACTTTAACCAGAAAGTGGTTAATTCCTTTCTAGCTACACTCTTCCATTTGAGCCCCTCCCAGTAACGGATGCAATCTCTTTAAGGCCATTGGGAGGTTGGGAAATGCTACTATCCCCATGTTACAGATGTGAAATTGAAGTACACAATTAAAGGAATTGCCCAAGGTCACCTAGGAAGGCTATGGCTGAGCAAGGAATTGAACCTACATCCTTCGTCCTACCCTAGGCCAGTGCTGAAGTCTGTAGACCCTCTTGATTGGCTGTGGTGTTTTCATAATCAACAAAAGCAGTGCCTGGAACAGCCACTGGGGAGTTGAATGACTCTTAGGCAAGAAATAGGAAATGCTCCAGGGAGAAATGCATATGGCTGTAAGGAACTGAGAACATGTTCTTCCTATTCTTTTTTGAACAAGCCAGAGAGCACTGTATTTGAGTATATAAATGGACTCTAGCTACTGCTCTACTGGGTAAATGAAATCCCAGTCATATTTTTAAAAAAATCTTAAGTATAAAGAAGCTGTTGAAAGCTCAAGAAGCAGCTCCTATGAGCTGAATTCAGTGCACATCTTCAAGTCACTTTCTCCATCCCTGGTCCTTGCCCTTCCAAGGCAAAGACAGCCCCTCAGTGCAACAGAAATCTCAGTCACACACTGAGGGTATTGGCCTATGTAACAGTTGTACCTATATTGAATGAGACTGATATAAATTATATTATGTGTGTAGGATTCTGTAGTATTACAAATGTAACAGAACTATGGCCAATTGAACCCTGTTTTCTGTAGGGTCAGAATTGGGGGGGGGGGAAGCGGAGAGTGGGGGAGGAAAGGGGGATTTACTGTTGCTAACTTGTATCTCTACATGACCTTACATTTAGTTTTAATAGCTGATGTCCGCTCCTGAACAGCAAAAGCAGCTCCTCCAATTCTTTTTAAAGAACTTAAAAGCCATATTTGTTCATGCCCTTATTGTTTCCCTTCTTCTCCCTAGGGGCTCATGACTTCAAGGGGCCTTTTAAGCAGCCAGGAATTGCCAGGGTGCTCCTCTCTTTCCACATGCACATGCCACCCTATCCTGGGAGCACAGAACAACCGCACTGGCTTTGTCACCCAGAGTTTCCCCTCACATAAATATAATCCTGAATAGGATGGTTAAACCAGCTTCATGGCTGCCTTGCACCAGTCAAACTGTGCAAAATCAATTGGTGCACAAAGGAGGATTGGGGTATAAGTATAACCCACAATAAGCACATACTCTGTTTTCACAGTAGCATAACTAGGGTGGGGTGAGGGGTTCCAGGATCTCCCCCTGCTGGGAGTCTTTGCTGCAGCAGGGAAAGCTCTTGCACTACCCCTCTCTTGTCATAGAAGCCAGGCAGCACAGCACTGCACCAGTCTGGGGGCTATTGAAGGAAAGTGGAGCCAGGGGAATGGTGTTCCCCTCTCCAGCCCTTTCCTTCCCCTCTCACTGCCCTCAGGAACCTTTGCAGCAGCAGTCTATACTTGTTCTAGAACTGACTCTTTCTAGAATCCTTCTCTTGAAGCACATGACTGCTTCTGATCCATGCTCCAGCTCAGACAAACTCCAGCTCAGTTTGTCTTCTTTAGCCTTGCATGTTCTCAGCTAAATCATCATCCCCTACTACAAAATCATGTGCATGATTGTCTTCCTTTCTTGCCCAAATAATTCTGAGGCAGGGGCAGATCCCCTGTGCGTATCTGCAGAGGTATATCGTCATTATCCTCCTTCAGAAAACTCCTTTCCTATAATGGCTACAGAAAAACCCATTTGACAATAAGGTCTGGTTCTTGATGTGCTGAGAACACAACTGTCCATCTCATTATCTCTTGTTTTTAGTTTATATAAAGTCTTTGGGATAGACACTGTGTGTTCTGTGTTTGTACAGCATCTAGCACAGTGGGGTCCTGGTCTGTGGCTACTGCAGTACAAATAATAACCATGCATATTTTGAAAGTTCCAAAAGATTTCAGGCTATAATCATTTAATAAGCTTTAAACATAGAGCATTGTCATCCATTTTCCTTGGTTTACACAAAGCCTATGTAACTTGCTGCTTAAGTTGGTTGGATTTTGATTTACTTTGTTTTATTGGTTGCAGAGGAACAAAAGTTTTACAGTGTGTGCTCATTAAATTTAGATAAACATTGAGGAAGTGCTATATATGCTAATTAAGAGATAATGTTAATGAACTAGAATGTTGTCATAGGATTATGGTCCCCTGCTGCTATACAATGTTGGGGCGTTTAGAAAAATAAATGTTAAAGATGGAAAGCTGTGTTTAATTTTCAAACTAGAAAACATTCATTCTGTGACATGGTATTACAGTGACTTTATTTTTTTGTGCTAAAAGATGGATGGAGATAAAATCATATGGTCTGATTGATGTTAGTGCAGAATGAGAGACATTGCTCATTGTTGGCCTGCTCCATTCTGATTGGCTTATGAAAGAGACCTTTGTCTGTTCCAGCCAATCAATGATGGCCTTTTTCTCCCCATAAAAGAGCAGTTTGTTTAAAGAGATACTGTGTTTTTATGAATAAATTGGATTTTACTTACAGTGTTATTAACCTGCTGCATTCTGACTGACTTAGAGAGAGATTATCATGTGCTTGAATAAATCAGAATCCAGTGTATCCATCCAAAACACAGGGCTTTAACAACAAAAACAAAATACTGTGATTGAAGTGCACAATGGATCAAATCCTGCCCCGAGTTACACCAGGTGCAACTTCATTGATTTCCATGGGTTAAAAAGCAATTTTTACAACTTAAAGCAATCAGAAATCAGCTTAGTATACAGACTTATACGACCAAAATAAGGCCCAAGAGACTGTACACTAAGCTGATTTCTGATTTGCTTTAATTTTTTTCTTAACTTTTATCAAAGATTAATGGTCATTTATCTGGCAATCTGCTTTTCTGGTGTGGATTCCATTTGCATAATTTCATAGACACTT
Source organism: Alligator sinensis (assembly GCF_000455745.1). Classification (NCBI taxonomy): domain Eukaryota; kingdom Metazoa; phylum Chordata; order Crocodylia; family Alligatoridae; genus Alligator; species Alligator sinensis. The sequence continues at coordinate 3,768,719 of NW_005841921.1, forward strand.
AAAATATGACCAGACGCTAATCATTTTGAAATAGGTTCAGGCATGTCTTTGCTAAGATTGATCAAAAGTGGTCAAAGTTGATGCAACTGTGTATTAGCACTGCAACAACCAGGCCAGTTTGAATAGGCTATTGTTGGGGTAGTAAATAAACAGTGAAAAATATTTATTTTCTCTAAATTCCTGAGCTCATGCTCAAGAATGTGGATTAAAAACTTGATTTCCTCCATCTTTTTCTCCATTATGCATTTAAGACCAACTTTGTCACAACTGAAGTAAATCTGTTCAGTCTAAGTAAACACTACTATGAAACACTTTACAGTGTTCCTGCACAAAAACGATCTTCATCTGCTTCGTGGGGAGTGTGATGATCACACTGATATTTATAACCTACTTTCAGATCCTTGGATGAAAGGTGCTATCTGTGAAAAATATTATCTCCTGCAAAGGTGAGGACGCTCATGGTTGACGAAAGCATGTATTGTCAAAGAGGCACAAGGAATTATGTTCTTCAAAGGCCTTCAGGGCAGAAAGGACCACTAAATCCTTTAGTGTAATCATCCAGTTTACCAGATACTAAGCCCAGCTACTTGTCTGACTAAACCAGTTTTCTTAAAAAAAAAAAAAAAGTGGGGGGGGGGGGGGGTGAGGAGGGGAAGGCATCCAATCCTGACTTGAAAATCTTGAGAGAGATTCTATCACTTTACTTGTTAATTTGTTTCAGTGCTTAATTGGTATCCTGTTAAATGTATGCCTTACTTTTTAAATTTGTCTGGCTTTAACTTACAGCTGTTACTTTTTAAAATGTATTTCTCTGGAGTTTTTTTCCCCTGTGAAGATGCTTACACACCATGATCAAGTCACTTCTAAGTCATCTATCCTAATAAATTAAATGGATGGCACTCTTAAAAGATACCTCTAAATTGCACTTGGAGCTAAAAATACCTGTGGTACTTTTATTCCAGCTTGCTCAGGTAACAATAGCTGTGAAGGCACAAGGCACAGGCTTCAACACCAATTAAACAACCAAGTCCTGGACTTTTAAAGCCTAAGTTGAACTGGAGTGTAATAGGGCAGGGGTAGTACATTGGAGCAGTGCTGGCTACTGGGAATGGTGGTGTGGCCAGACACTAACTACAGCTATTTTTGCATACCCCACCCCTCACAAAGTCAGTGCACTTGGTGTGCATGCTGTTTCTGGATGGAAGAAACAGTAAAGAAGCCAGAGGCTGGCATGCAATGCAGGCAAGAAAGCCAGTCAGTGAAAATAGAAATGGAGGCATCAGGGGGTGAGGGACAGGCTGGGGTGGAGGTGGGGAAAGGGGATGTAGCAGCACAGGTAAAAGTGGAGAGGTTCCTGGGGAGTCAGATGTCCGGTAGGTTGTAGTGTTGTCCCCAAAGGACAGTGAGTTCGTGCCCGGTGCGCTTGTGCCAATAAACACACAGGGGTGAAGGATCTAACTTAACCTTTATTTCCTGCGCAGAAAATGGTGCTTGGCAATCGTTCGCAAAGCAAGCACCCCCACCCCAGTGGGCGTCTGCCTTATATAGCTACGTAGCAGGTTAAACCTGCTGATGTGATGACATGTATAGCAAGCCCAGCAAGTAACCCCCCTTCCAGCTCCCCCCCAAGTAACCCCCCTTTCAGCTCCGGAACTTAGTTGATACAGTATTCCTTCTAGCGAGGCCAGCAATCAGCAACTACGCAACAAGCAATCTCCCCCAGCCTAAACAACCTACTGTATGCCCTTGATTAGATAAAATACTTTTTTCAGAACACAAAGCTGTTCCTGAAGTAGAAAATGCATAGTAAGAGTTCAAGGGATCTCTGCTGGACATGGCTTCCAGCCCTACCTCTGTCCCTAGGGGTTTAGCCAGGTGCCCCTGAAACAAGGGGTGCTTATCACCATGGCTGTCAGAATTCCAATGTCTTCATTGAGTCCATGAGTTTCTGTACCTAGGAGGTTGATGAAGTGCGGTTTATAGGCTCATCTATGAAAAGGGGTTTGTAAATTCAAACAAGCACTGAACCTCACTAACCTCATCACCAGAAGCCAACTTCCTACAGCCCAACACATACCAAATGGATCCAGGCCATGCCATGACACAACATGCAAATCCACAGGAGGGCCTTCTGTTGCTCTGCTCTACTAGCTTCTCGAGCATCAGGTATATGTAGTTCCAATGAGTCTCCACATCCTGCATGATTTTGTGCTGTGGGATGTTCAGCTCTGCCTCTGTCCCACAGTGTCCTGCCCCCCTTGATGCTCCGGTGGAAGTAGCCTGCCACCTTTCTGCGTTTTGAAATGAGCTTGCTGGTGATGCTGGCACTATCACCAGCAGCCCTGTCCTCCTCCATAGTGTCCCTGACAATGAGGTGGAACTTGTGCGCCACACAGCAGATGCCAACAAAGTTGGCATCATGGACCATCTTGATCATATTGGCCCCATTGTTGGTGACCATGAACCCAAAGGTGAGCTTGCCCTGCCCAATGAGCCACCCCTGCACCAAGCGGTTCATGGCCCCCATGATCTCTATTGCTGTCTGGGACTCATCCATCACCTCAGCTTGAAGAAGAGCCCACCAACAGCCTGACTGGTTACACCAGTGCCCTGTGAGGGAGAGGTATGTATGATCTCCATCCTGGCTGCTCCAGATGTCTGAGGTGAAGTGTAAGGCCACCTGTGGATCTTCCTTGCACAGCTTCTCCCTCAACTACTCCCTGCATGCCTTATACAGGGAGGGCATCACCGTTCTGCACTTGGTATGATGGGGCCATGAGCACCATGAGCTGCCTCAACCCTGGCTGCTCAACTAAGGAGAAGGGCTGGCCATCTAGAGCAAGCCACCCCAATGGTCTGGGTGATCTCACTCGCCTTTGCAAAGCACCCCCTTCCTGTCCACCTTTTCCCCCACTGTTCCAGGGTGGCCTCTGCTTCAGGGGGATAGGGACTTTAGAGTGAGAGAGGGACTTCTTTTTGGGCATGCTTTCACTGATGCCAGGCTGAGGAGGAGCAAGGGCAAGGGGGTGGTGCCTGTGGAGATGCATCAGCATTCCTGTGGTACTCATGTGTTTCAGTCCCTTGCCCTGGCTGGTTTTGGCTCGGCTGTATAGGCAGATAGCATATATGGGATCATCTGCCAGCTCAAAATGATCCCAGACCACACTACCCATTCGCTTCTGGTACGTGGGTGCATGTGTGGATGCAGCCTTTTCCTCCTCCTCAGCAGGCAGAGGCACAGCAACAGGAGGAGCGGACTCAGCTGAGCTATTTGCCTCCACACCCTCTACCTGAGCCTTCTCCAAAGTGTCTTCTGGGGAAGGAGACTCTAGGGGAAACTTGAAGGGTGTGGAGCACAAAGTCAGATGATTCCCCTTCTTCCCCCAGAATTTCCCTTGCTATGGCATTCAGATCCAGCTCCAGCTCTTCCTCTGGCACTAGAAGGCTCAGCATGGGAAGTGAAGTTGGGATGGAAGAGACCGTCATGTTGGTGCTGCTGCTTGTTGTCATGGTGGTGGTGGGGGTGGTTATGGCTGGGGGGCTTTGGGGGGGGGGGGGATGACGGGCAGGGAGGGGTGGCACTGCTCCCCTCTCCTTGCTTCCTGTAGAACTAGTGGAAGCCTCATGCCTGCTTATTGTAGCAAAGAGGCTGCGTCTCACTTTGAGGGGGTGGAGAGGAACTTACAGCTCTCCCTCTACCTGCTCTTCTGCCCCTCCCTGAAGTTTTGCCAGCTGCCTTTCCAGCACACTTCATGGTGTGTTTTATAGTGTCTTTGCCTTGGTGTGCTGGAAAATCTGTCTGTTCTTCTGTAATGTAATCTGATTTATGTAGATAATTGTATATGTATATATGTATGTATGTATGTAATAAATAAGATATATAAATGTATATATGTGTTCCTGTACAAAGTCTATATTATAATATGTAATATATGCTATACTTCCCTGCACAGTGAATGGAATGCACACTGTGAGAGAGAGCACATATTTCTTTTCTGGGGGAAAAGAATCAAAATAGACTAACAAAAACAAAAAGAGAATTTTGGGGGAGGAATACATTGAAAGGAATGAATGAATATAATAATAAAATAAATGGGTATAGAAAGCAAAAAAGTATTGATGAACTCCACTCGCTAGGCTAGCAAGTAGGAAATGAATGATAGTCTTTGTTGTTTGATGCTGCCAAGCTGCTGGAAGACACAGTTCAGTACCTGACCCCAAGGCAGAAAGCAGCTCAGTTCAAACAATCCTGCTTTTTATGCTGTTTTTTCATTCCTTCCCCAGAGCACTGAGATTGGAAGGGACCTCAGGGAAGGATCACAGTCACTGGCCAGCTACACAGTCAATATCAGAGCAGTCCTTCCCCCTTCTTCCCCCTCCCTCTCCTTACTTTCTATTTCCCTGCAAGCAAGCCCAGCTTCAGCTTTGAAACTTGAAACATTTCAAAACGTTCAAAACATTTCAACTGCCCTTGTTTCATTTTGAGGCTATTTCTAAGCCTTTTGTTTCATTTTGCTTTTGCAGTTTCAAGCTCAAAATGAGTCGAAACAGCCAGCGAAATTTTGCATAGCCCTAGTAACTAGGAGTAGCTGAATGGGATGCCAGCCCCAGGCACTGAGTTAGTGGGGGTGCCAGACTAGGGGACCCTAAGGAACCCACAAAGCAGCAGCAGTGGGAGTAGTAGCCCATGTGCTCTACAACTCTCTGGTACATTC
>NW_005841921.1:3773444-3778894 GCF_000455745.1 Alligator sinensis
TGCTCTCTGTTGCTCAACACCTGCCTCACCTGCCCAACTCTCAGGTATTTCTTCCCAGGGCACCAGAATTGCTAACGACTGATATCTCTGCCCAGATTAGCCAGTAGCTTAGTGTTCAGGTCTCCAAATTAGGCAAGATCTACATGTTAGCTGCATGGACTATCAGTTTTTTCTCACTGTGGCTGATGAATTTTTAGTCGGAGAGACTGAGACCTGGAATAGTCAATGGCTACAGTGCTATTCGGCATGTAGGAGACCAGGGTAGCAGCTGTTCTGGTACATGAGTGGATCCTTTTTCTTAGAACCCTTTTTGCCAAAAAAACACCTGACAAGCTGTAATTATGCCAACGATTCTGTTCCTCCCAGTATGGTTCAGAAATATCTACAACGTCTTCTGAAATGATTGGTCTTACTATTTTGATGCCCTTTATTATCTTCTAGCTCCATTTACTTGTGAGACAGCTATTTTATGGGTTCACCCAGTCTGTTTGATTGGAGAGTGCTTGCATCTTTTAAATATCTCTAAAGATTTCTGGGTTTCCACACACTTTTCAAGACTGTATTTAGAAACGTGTATAACTCTCCTAGCTTGGCCAATTCCCTTCCATTTTTGTTTGATCCATAAATGCCTTTTTTAAGGATCTTGGGTATGTGCATTTTTTCTAATCTTCTCCTGTTTTATAGGTCACTGTACTCATTACCCACCTGTCTCATAAATGAGTGACGCATGTATAGAATGAAATGGGTCAGGAGATAGCTTGCATTGCAGAAAAGGTATCCTTCAACTTTGAGTTTTGTTTTGTTTCTTAAAAAATTGATTTAACCAGGGTCAGCAGCTGAAATCCCCAACATTGTGGAGCTTAGGGCTAGAAGATCCCACATTCCCCAGGTCCCAGGGCTCCAATTCAGCAGTCAGCAAATAATAAAGAATAAACTGGCTCCAAATCCAGGTGGAAAACAAAGAGAGGATTCCTTGATGAAAGGAAGTCAATTGAAAGAAATAGTAAAGCAATTGTTTTCTAGCTATCAAAAAATAAGCAAAAATATGTTGGCCTTTTTTTTAAAGAAAGAAAACTACATGTTCACTTGCACCTTTCCACATGAGACCCACTTAGAGAGGTTTCTCCTGATCGTATTCATTTCTTTTTTGTTGTTTTGCAGCATCTCTTGTGGAGGAGTTTTCTTGTGCAGTAACATTGCTTTGTATTACTTACATTCCTCCCAGAACATGAACAGAGAGGGCTAAATTCCTTATGGGAAAGTCCTATAGAACTGTACAAGAACTGATAACATTTCTGTAAGACTTTTGGATCATCCTATAAGACGGAATAGGAAAAAATAACCCATCCTTAGAATATATAGACTAGCTAAAAAATGTATAGATTTTGAAGGTAATTTCTCCAAATCCATATTGTTTTCATCCCCTATTACATTCTTCAGAACCTTTTCCATAATATGGAAGCAGGACTTGCATGGATCTGAATTTCAAGAATCTTACATTTTAGAGAATCCATGGTCAAACACAAGAATTTATTCTGCTGAAAGTCCTTCCCAGTAAAATATTTGAACTAGCCAAGGGTGGAAGAAAGTTATGTTTGTTAGAGTTGAGTATTGTAAGTAAGCAACAAAAAATTAGGCTGGGTAGAGCATCCAAATTACTAGCAATTAGCTCTTATTCAGCAAAGTTTGCTCCAAGTTTAGCTAAATCAGTCAAATCTCAAGTTCACTCCAAGTTTAGCTCTGAAGTATTCAGTCACTAGAACTTCTGCAAGAGCCATCTTAAGAATTTTTTTAACAGGGGTATTTTTGTTTTTCTAATGACTTTTGGAAACTTCTACATCATTTTAGCCCAGAGTGGGTAAAGGGGAGAAAGGGAGATAACCAGCTTGGGAGAATTCAGCCCCAGTGGTTAACACTTAGCAATGTTTATATAAGCCATTGGAAAAGGGTTGTAACACTATCTTTATTTCACCTGGATAATTCTGAACAAGGGCTTGAGACAGTGATAGATAAATTCATTGTATTTTTATCTTTGTCATGGGGCAAAAATAATAAAATTGCTCTCATATATATTACTGTTCTTCCCCCTTTCTGCCTTGTCAGAAAGGTTTGAATTAAAAAATAGACAAATCTGCATGCGAAGATTCATATATTAACTTCAGGTCATTCAATATATATAGGCATCATGTGTTGACTTAAGGACATTGTCATATTATAACATTTACTTAACACCCTCTCATAAATCGCATTAGATGACCATTATGGTAGAGTGACAACTGATTAACTATGTCTCTAAAGATGTAGAGGGTTAAGGTTCTTAGCTTGTGTGGAGAACTACATGCTAGGAGTATTCATCACTGTAAATAAGAGAAGCCCATGCAAGTACCTTCAATTCTAGTAGAGAACATTTTTATTTCTCTCTTTCTTACATGTGGAATATTCTAATCTGTGCACTCATAAAAAAAAATGAACAGCAAAATACAATAAGAGTTAAATGGAAGTATCAAGCCAGTTTTGTTGCTAGGGCATTGAGTCCCCAGAAGTTTGAGTAGAAAAAAATGATCATCTATCACTGTAAGAAAGAGGTTTACAGTTCATAAAAGCACAGTCTGCAGTTTTCCTGCAACCACGTGTCATAGCTAATAGCCCCTTTACTTTGTAATGTGTGTAGCCCCTTCTCTACACACATTTTTTCTAGACTGTGAAACTTGACTCAAAATTGCCAGTGTGCAACGTAATCCACTGTGAACCCTGAGGGGAAAAATCCAATGGATTTTACTAGCTTTTCCTGAAATACTATGAAAATACAAATGGTGGATTTTCTATCCATGGCATATTGGTCAGAATCCAGTGCAAGGGTTCTGACTAATGTCCAACACCAATAAATAGTGTAGTAATAGAATATTACTAGTTTGATGTGTAAGTGTGTGGAAAAAAGAAGTGATTCAGTAGCTGTTGCTAAGGAAAAGTGGGTGTGCTGGGAAGGAGGGATTGATTATTTTCCACTAAGTGATTCTTGTTGAAAATATAATTGTCTTTTAAAGTCTGATTTTTCCACAATTGCATATGCACACATGCATATAATAATGCATGTTCAGTTGTGCTTCTAATTATGCATAAAATTGGCCTGATTTGTGCAGGCAATCACAGTAATTGCACACAGAAAAAAAGCACTCAGTCTATAAAATTAGCCATTTGCTGACTATGGGCATGATACAACTCTAAGAAGAGCAACAGAAATACTTCCACAGATTTTAATCGGACATGGGTCTGGCCCCTAAAGGAAACAAGAATGGCTTTGAAGTTAAGACACAGAGCTTAGATGTGAGGTTATGTCTATATTTCTCAGCAGGGTAGAACACTGCACGAAAGGTATACTGTTCTAGCTATCCCTCTGTGGTCCTGCATTGTAGACTTGTTCTCAGCCCTACTGAGTAGCTTTACTTCAATGTTTTCACCTATAAAATGGTTGTGTTTGTACTTGGCTAGCTTACAGCAGCATCAATCCTTAATTCATACAGATCCAGTCGAGCTTTTACTTCTTATGTAGCCACTTAGAAAGTTTTGCATATCTGCCTAAAAGTCTATCCAGAAGCACAGACCCTTAGTTCAGAGAAACATACATGAAGTGAAGTATAGCTAAGTAGGAAGGGCTTTGAGTAAGTGTATATTAATTCGCGTATTGAATTTGGATTTGTCCCCATGTCTGAGAAAGTACGAGCAGATTTTGACGTGATCTGAAGAAAGTATTTACTTCCAAATTTGAATTTATGGGACAGGATTAGTGAGAAAATACCATTCAACCTAGACCAACAAACATTTTGTCTTCAACTTAAAAAAAAAAGATATGGCATTAAAAAAACCTATCAATCCACTGTATTCCACATGTGACTCTTCAGGAAGTGGATGAGAGAATCATAATGAAACATATTACTCATGTCACATACGAATACAAAGTGAAAACTTGCATTGAAAGGTTTTGTTGACCTTCCCTATATTGGAAGGGAAAATCCAAACCAATTTTAACATCACTGCTCTAATGTAGGAAATGCAGAATTTTATGGAAGCATTTCAAATTCAAAAAAGGAGATTTGGAAGTTTGTCAGACTGATTTGTATTTTTTTTTGTTTTTGCTGTGAAGTGAACAGGACAGTGAATTGGTAATGACAGCATATTAAAAAAGAGTTCTTTAAGCTTAAACATTATGTGGTTGGAGAGTACACTGTGCATAACAGACATGTAAAAGATATGGCTTAGGCAAAAGTAGATATCATAAGAGTATCATTGTGCTTATTAAAATAGAACCAGGGAGTCACTGGAAATTGGCTGCAATTTAGAGCAGCCTTAGAGTGACTCTAAATTACAGTGGAAATTGATCCAGTGCCCCTTCCAGCTCCAACACATCCCTTTGTTCTGTCCTTGTTAGTTTCTCTGGCACAGCTCAGCCAGATCTGAGAATAAAGCCCAAATCACATTTTACGTAAGTCTTATTAATTTCTCAAACACTGACTATTAACATTTTATCTTAAATGGGTAGATTTAAAGAGAGGGAGGGAGGTTATATTATCACTTTAATTGAATGGAAATAAGAAAGCCTTATTCATTTCCTGTTTATACATTTGCTGCATAATTGCCTGTGTAAGACAAGATTTTACCTTAGAAGGGTAATATGCTATATTCTCGAATCCTACAGAATGCTGCAAGATTTTTTTTTGGTAACTGAATTTCTTTGGGAAATTATAATCCTTTAAAACTATGTGCATTCCATATTGTATGGCAGACATAGCAGTTCTGGGTTTTTTTAAAGAAGTTTGAAACCCAAGGCTGAAGAAAAAAATCAGTTCTCTACTATTTAGTTATTGAAGAAGCATACTAAATCAACACAATGAAGTGGAAATGTTAGTATTATCCAAGCTGATCTTAAGGCAGGAAGACAGTGGAAGTGCCTATATTGTAGAGATATATTACAGCAGGGGTGGGCAATTTATTTCGGGCGGAGGGCTGCTTACCCAGGTTTGGCAAGCTGTCGAGGGCTGCATAGGTAGCTCTGCCCCTTGACAGGTGCCCTGCCCCTGGTCACCATCTTGGGACAAATGTCTCAAGGCCAGTGCCAGCGGGTTCCAGAGTGGGGCGCAGGCTGACAGGGTTCTCTGGAGCTGGGCTGGGCTGCACCAGCAGGGACAGGGGTAGCTGGCCCAGTTCCATAGAGCCCCTGCCGGCTGGGATCCTGTACTCCTGCCGATCTGCTCTGGGCCCTGACTGCACTGGCCCTGTGACACCGGTGTCAGTCCCACACTCCCAATGGCTCCCTCTCAGTGCCCCCTCAGCCCCGCAGCACAGCTGGGGGACAGTGCACAGCCCTGACCCTGTGCTTGCCGGCAGAGAACGAGCTGGTGCTGAACATGGGGCAAAAGTGGCTCCTCCCCTGCCCCGTGGCCAGCACTCCCTGC
>NW_005841921.1:3779098-3799507 GCF_000455745.1 Alligator sinensis
GCGGGGGGTCGCGGGGCAGCCACCGCCAGCAAACACTGCCCAGCGCGGCAAGCAGCTGCTGCTGCTGCTGTGGTACAGCTCTGGTGGGTGAGCCCGGAGCCAGTGAGGGGCCCAGGCTGGCAGTGGGGACAGGTTACAAGCTGGTGCTGAGCACGGCGAAAAACAGCCCCGCCCTATGACCAGCGCTCCATGCTGCAGCCGCTCACAGCCCATGTGGGGCTGCCTGTGCCTGCCCAGGACAGCCCTGCACAGGCTATGAGAGGCTGCAGCAAGGAGCGCTGGCCACAGGGTGGGGGAGGGGCCGCTTTTCCCCCATGATCAACACCAGCTCATTCCCTGCCTCCGGTCCTCCCCTGTCCTTCCCACCCCCCCAACCTTACCTGAGTTTCCCGTGCTGGTGCAGCCACAAGGAGCCACATGGTCTCAGGCCAAAAGCCCCTGGTGGGGCAGGGCCAGGCAGGCCCTGCTGTTGCAGGAGCCCACCGGGGCTTCCCCTGGGTCTTACTACCCCCGGCTCCTGTCATCTTTGACAGGAGCCAAGGACAGATAAATACATATTAATTTTCTAAATTTTTTTAGGGACCCTGCAGGCTGGGTAGAATGGCCTATCGGGCCGGATTCAGCCTGCAGGCCATATTTTGCCCACCCCTGCATTAGGGATATATGATGATAAGTGCAAATATCTTGGGGAATTGTTCTTTCTTCATTATACATTACTTCATACATTTCAGAAATCTATACCACATTTCACCTCTCATGGTGTTTTCCAATTTCCCAGATTTTATAAGTGTTTATGGGCCTTATTCCTCTGAGCAATAGCAACAGTAGAAGATTAGGTTTTCATACAAAAAGAACTGTTTGGCCTTTAGTAATAAATGCTGTAGAACAGAGGTTCCCAACCACCAGGCCATGGCCCACTACCAAGCTGCAAAGGGTTGGCTGCTGGGCCGCTGCTCCCTGCCCACCCTTGGCTGCGGGCTCTCACCTGCCCGCCCCTGCTTGAACCCCCATCTGTCCACCCGAGTGAGTGGCTTTCACTCCTGGCTGTCAAGTGCAGGGTCAAAGTCGGGTAGCGGGGCAGCCCCGGGAAGAGGAAGCTGGCTCTATGTGCCCTGTCCTGCTCCTGCTGCCATGGCCGCAACCAGCGAGGCACTGCCCATGCAGCAGGTACCAGGCCCTTCGCTGAGCCAGGCAGGACCCCCCAGACCCACCCGCAGCTGGGAGAAGGGGATGCAGACAGAGAAATGCCTGGGGCAGAGGGCAGGGAGGCGGCTCTGCTGCTTGCTCCTAGGGAAAGCAGCGGAGGCCCTTCTTCCTGGGCAGCCACAAATGGGTCCCCCCAGACCACCACCTGCACAGCCCCCTCCCCTGCAGGGGTCTTCGGTGCCCATGGCCGTGGTGCTCGAACCCAGCTGGAGCTGTGCCTTTACTTGCAGGGCAACTCCTCGCAACCCCCCACCCCCCTGTAAAAATTAAATTTAAATATGTAAATTCAATTGTTTCTATACCTGGTCTGCCAAAATTCTTTGAGTGAGTTTGCCAGTCTGCAGTATATAAAAGGTTGGGAACCACTGCTGTAGAATTCCTGAGCCAAGGTGTAGAATGACCTGACAGAATTCCTTCTTTATTAAAACTGGAAAAAACATGCCCAAGTACCTCCAAAGATTACATCTTTATTAGGCCTCTGCAAGTAGGCAGCTATTCAATCTGGCTTTGGATCTGGCTGCTTTGGATGCCAGGGATCCAATCTGGAGCTCCAGATCGGTTTCGCACTTTGATCAGGCCAAAGCAGCTCCAAAGCTTTGGAACCACCTTGGAGATCCAACCATAGGGTATAATGGGTGATGAATGAAATATTTATAACTTTGTTTTTTGTCTGATTTGGCATCAGAATCATGATTAATTGGTAACTGGTAAAACAGTAGCTTAGCTGCCAGGCCTGCAGTAGTTCCCCACCCCCCACCCCGTGCCCCAAAACAGACTCAGTTGCACAAGCACCCGTAACGAGTTTGGCTTGACCGTAGCTTGAGGTGCAGTTTCCCTCAAACCCCTCCACTTATCTCCTTGAAACTTGGCAGGCTTTGTGGCCTGAGCAGGGGGCACCACCTCTGCAGTGTTTTCAGCTTGCTGTGCCTTAACATACATGGGGTCATCTGTGTCACGAGTTTTGCCTGTCAGCAGTTTGAGGTGCAGTTCCACCCAAACCCCTGCACCGATCACCTTGAAACTTGGCATGATTTGTGGCCTCACCATGGGCTACCATCCCTGCAGTTTTCACCCCCCTGTGGTGTAACACATACACGTGACATGAGTTTTGCTTTCAAGAATTTGGAGTTCAGTTCCCCCCAAAGCCCTGGACTGATCTTCTTGAAACATAGCAGAATTCATGATCTCAGCAGAGGCTACCACCCCTGCAAGTTTCATCCAAATCAGACAAAAAACAACAAAGTTATAGATATTTCATTGATTCCCCATTATACCCTATGGCCAGATCTCCAAGGCAGCTCCAAAGATTTTCCAAAGCTTCGGAAAACCTAACAAAGCCAGTGCTTCAATCCACTGCTTCAGATGCCGATGCGCTTCAGACATGCTGCTTCAGATGCCAAAGCGTCCAAAGCTTCTTCAGATCCAAAGCACGATCCAAAGCCTCACACAGCCCTAATCCTTATGTATATATCTGAGAGCAATGCTTAGACCTTCTTGCTTTTCTTCCTACGAGACTATGCTATACCATTGGAGGATGATAACTAGAATGGGTTGTGAATAACTGGCAATGCGAAAATGCTGTTGGGAAGGCTAGGCCCTAGCAGCAGATCAGAAAAGGGGACTTGAACCCTACACTGAAGAGTCTTCTACCTCCATTAGTGTTGGTGGTGATTTAGTTTTCTTTCCCTTAGTAAATAATAACCCTTCTTGGCAAGGTCTTGTTAGTTAAGCCATTTTACCACTCTGTGTGTTCCCACAGATACTGTGTTAAGAACTATTAGAAAATAAACATGCGCCAGGCTTTTGTACAATAACAGCATGATGGGTATCTGACTAACAAGACATTCAGAGTGTTGTGGCTGAAATTAAAAATACAGTAGCTTTAATTCCCTGTGTAAATTACAGATGGCAAATTAGTGATGCCAGCATGAAACTTGTGTGAACATGTCTGAGTTGCTTAAGGTCACCTGTAGCCTTTTGGTCTATAGGATCTTCTCTTCCTTGGGGCTGACAGTTTTTGGTCCTTCTTTAGCAAAAGAGAGGGGAAGAGTGGGTGATTCACAGGGAGTCCTTTAAAGTCTTCATTAGTCTTATCATTCTGGCATTGGCTTTAGGCCATTTCAGAATTATCTTCCTGTGCATAAAGGAGAAAAAGCCTGTAAATATAGAGCAGTGCCATTAGAAAAGCCACCGTCAGTTATGATGTCAATTACATATCTATCAGAATGCAGTACCTCATATCATAAAATGTTTGTCTAGATTGAATATCAGTTTTAGCAAGAATGATTGTTTCTGCTTCCATTAATTTGAGTGATCATCACTTGCTGCTGGAAAAACTCAGCTGTCTTTCATTAGTCATTGCTAACTTTGGATCCCGCATTAATGATAGATTTGCCACCTGTAGTGATGCCTTGAAAATGGTGGTCATTTTGGCTTGATTTCATCTTCCTATCTGCAGTCAGTCTTTCAGTTTTGTTGCCAACAAAATATGCCTCAAAACAGCTTAGTCCATGTGTTTGTCTAACAGCCCGTTTCTGGATTATAGGGAGATACTGTGCAGCACTCCAGATACACAGCAAGGCCCAAGTCAGACTCAAGGTGCAGTATCAAGATTCAGGAAATGTATGCTGCTGATTAACTCAGTACAAGGGCATTGGTAGAAAGACTTGACTGTGTGTGGTTGAGCTATCAGTGCATGTATTGCCTAAAACCCTAAATAGCTGATCTTACATTGAAAAAATTGAGACTAGCAGGTTGGCAGACATGTCTTGCATAAATTGCATCTCCTAGCTGGACAAGAGTTAGCCCTGAAATGCAAATCCTTGAGAGGCAAGTGACTCAAAAGCATCGGTTTGCCACATCTTTGTGTACCTGAGCCAATACCAGCAACTTTATGATTTCCATTATTTGCATGAAGAAAATCTGAACATGACTGCTTACAACCACCTATCTTGGATTCTTAATATAGCATAGGATGTTCAGTAGTGGGATCCAATAATATTATTATCCCTGTGAACTACAGATAATGGAGCACCTGGAAGCAATCTTATCCATATACTCCCCATCTGTTTAGAAAGGTCTACCTACTGTTTGTCACAGTAGTGGTAAATTGTCATGAATAGCACACCCTCTGTTAGAGATTTGATGAAAAGCATGCATATCAGGATCTGAAGACTATCACGTTGGATAACCCATCCCCTCCAGCAGGTGTAGAACTCCTACTGGAGGTGTGGATGCATTTTATGCTATTCCTGGTCAAATACAGGAGCAACCTTTCAGGAACGCACTTGTTGCACACTCCTGCAAGATGATAGTGTGTGGTCAAAAAAAAAAGGAGAGGTGCCTCTTCTCAGGCTACTCTTCAGCAATCTGCATAGCCAAACACATTTCCATCAGCACAGAGCCTCTTCAACCATTTGGTGACCATCATGTTTTTCTTCACAAAAGCACCAGAAGAACTGAGCATTCCTTGGGGGCTCTGAGTTCTGTTGCGGTATGTAAGACTAGCTCACCCACTGCCCAAGGTGACACTGGGTGCATCTACACATGACATTACATCGCTGTAGCAATGTGCTATGATGACATAGCATCCGTGGGCAAAAATCATGATGCCACAGCTGTTGCTGTAGCAACGCACTCACTCAGTATAGCACATCCCTACAGCAGCATAAAAATAACTATGCACTGCACACGTGGCACAGTGCTTCCAAAAGGAAGTACTAAATGATGGCTCAATAGCAAAGGTGCTGTAGAGATGCATGTAGATGTGCCCATTTGGGCATCAGCCATGGCCATGGATATCCCAGCCATGGCCCGTATTTGGCTGGTTGGGAATGAACTCTCTCTTACAGATGGTCACATAGGATTGGAAGACTCCTGAAGGTAGAAGAAATCTATAAAAATCCTGTGTGGTTAGCTGAACCATTTTCAAGATTGCCTTAAGGTACTTGTGCTAAAAGCTACCAGAACTACTGGAAGATTCAGCCCTTAGATTGGCAGCAATAATTATGGCCCTGAGATGCACATATATGGTCCCAACTTCCTGTGTATGCAGAGCTGGCTTTAGGGAAAACGATGTCCTGGGTGAACTGGTATTTTGGCATCCTCACCCTCTACCCAAGTCAGTGGCGCTGCTGCTGACGACAGAGGCAGGTGGGGAGGTGGAGTGGGTATTACTCAGGTGGTCTCTCAGAAGTGACAGAAAACAAGATTTGAAAGCATTAGGAAGATGATAATAAAGGAAGGAGAGATTAAATTTTCTATTTAGGTTAATTCTTCAGAATTTTTATTTCCTTTGGTCTTTCAGAAGGCCAGAGACCACTGTGTTACAGTTAATGATAATAAAGATGACACCTGAATGTAAGCAGCACTGTGTTTTATGTTTATGCCTCTTCCTCAGCTGAGAAATCCAGCTTTCAGATTCAAGCTAAAAAAAGTATTGGTCCTGCTAAGTAGATTGAAAGAGAATCCAGATTAAATAAATCATTAAATATTTTCTGAACGTTATCCACCTGTTCTGGCCTATAATTTATTTTCAGATGAACAGCAGGTAAAAAAACCCAACCAAACAATGCCCCCCCCCACCAAATAATTTCCTAGTAATAGATGCTTTGCTCCTAACATAACACCTGGCACTGAAAGCAGTGTATGCCTGTTTTAAGATCAGTTTGAGATTAATTGCCAAAACATTTTCAGAACCACTAGTGCAACCACTAAAAATAATGATAATAATGATAATTGATACTGTAATGATAGCATGGAGATTGCAAAGTGCTATAGATTACTGAAGTTTACTAAATAAATTAGTAAGTAATTACTAACTTAGTACTAATAGTTAGTGGTCAGTTAAACCTCTGCACATTTCTTTTGAGGCAGGTAAGTATTATCCCTTTACTACATACTGGGGAAAGTTGAGCTCTTGTAATCAGAACTATTTGTCCAAGCTTTGCACTGCATCAGTGTCAGAAATGGAATGCACTGATGGACATCTGGTTCCCAGTAACACAGATTAATGGTTTTTAAATGCAGAATAGGACCATTCTGATCCACTCAACCCACCATTTTTTCATGTTTGGGGCTCTCCTCTACTTGTGGTGTCTGAAGACTCCAAGTGAATGAAAAATTGTCAGACTATACATGAGTATCATGTTGGAGCATACATAGCACAATTAGCTACTTAGAAGTGGATGGAGCTAGAAATTGCTCCTTGGAAGGATTTTTAACAGGCTTTGAGAATCAACAGTTCCCTGTGAAGTTTTGGAACTACTTACTTAAAGGCAGTTATTTGCTTAAAAAAAAATCTTTTATGTTTATCTCTTGGCAGAGCAAAGTGGGCCTAGTATTCTTTTTGACAACATTCCTCTGTCATGGAATTGGAATACCCCATCCCAACAATTCCAGAAATCCTACAAGGTTTTTAGGCATCTCTAGGCACCATCCTATTGATTTTCATGCAGATCAGAACATCAGTAAAACCATGATTCAAAAGAAAAGCAGCAGCCTCAGACTATCTAGTACTGCAGGCAAGAGGGATTCTTCTTCTAGGCACATGATGCAACTGACAGGCACGAAAGGCAATAAATTGATTTGCTGGAGGATGCTCTTGTCTGCAGGATAGGTCTAATGGAAATAAGCAGGTCTTACAGGAAGGATTATAGAGGCTGGGGGGCAAGAATTAGGGAGGGAAGTAATAGGCCTGGGGCAGAAGCTACTTAGAGGGTAGGGAGGGGGCTGTACTAGAGAAGCAAGTCAGGACTGGGAGGCCAGTGAATGTGGGGGAAGTGGACTTTGGAAGGATAACTTGGGCAAGGACAAAGCAGAAGCCTCCCAGGGGGTAGAAGAAAGGAGGGAAATAGATCCTAGTACCAACTGGCTGAGTGGACATTGAGCCAGAGATCCTACTTTGGGCAAGCAGAGATGGAAGGGGGAGAATGAAGAGGTAACTATGGGGTGAGAAAAGTATACAAAGTGATGAAGGGGACTTTGAGGGAGGTAACTGATATAGGAAGTATTGAAGGAAGCACAGAACCTATGTTTAATGGATCATAGGGGCAAGGGAGGCACTGGGGAAAAGGCAGAAAGTCACAGAGCTCTTGGCCTGAAGTTGCAAGGATTTTTTTTTTTTTAAATAG
Source organism: Alligator sinensis (assembly GCF_000455745.1). Taxonomy (NCBI): domain Eukaryota; kingdom Metazoa; phylum Chordata; order Crocodylia; family Alligatoridae; genus Alligator; species Alligator sinensis. Next base: position 3,786,436 of record NW_005841921.1, read on the forward strand.
AAGGATGTAAGCACTAGTTGTGGAGCTGGGGATGGTGGAAGTAGATACTATTTTTACCCTTCATTCCTGACCTTGTCTCCTTCCTCATATGAACCCCAACACTGCTGTCCAGGTTGGCCTCAACTGAATACAGTGTGCTGGTTTTTAACTAATTCTGTAAGCCTGCGCCCTGATATTTTTGTCACTAATAGTAAACTTGTCTGTATTAGCCTGCATAAACCTAGCAATATTAAAGCAATAATTAATTAGCTTGTAACAACCTGAAAGCAAGAAGTATTTTATTTAAGAGAAAAAAAAGCCAATGTGTCTATTGACTTAAATGAAGAATAAGTGAAAATCTGTTAACCCAAAGTTTCTTGAGTTGAATTACTAGCATTAATGTTTAATATGCAAATCCCTCTAGAAGCAACTTTTTGGTCATTTTTACAGGTTAATGAAATGTCATGGTAAACTCTAGTGTCTATGTTGTTCAGTCTTTGTTGCAGACAAGATGTACTTTATGATGTCTCTAACTCCATCCCCTCATCACATGGACCAGAACCCTATTGCCTTGGTTTGACTGTGCTGGCTGTGTTCAGGGCTAGATGTTGAAGTAATTTAATTGGCTTCCTAGTTTTCATCCTAACTGGTTGGGTTATAGGGTTGTGCCCAACTGCCTATAAAGTGTGCAAAACTTTTCCTAGCAGTGTACAACCTGTCAGTACCAGAAAGTCCTGTCCTGATACTTAGCACTGTTAGAAATCTCTGTGCAGACAGAACCTTTGTTTCCCACGTAGTTCTGTTCACTTGCAGACAGGTAGCTGGGGAGCAGAGCCCCCCTTCCTTTCTGGTCTGGCTGGGAGATGGTTCATGGGCAGTTTGCAGAAGTAGGTCGTGGGGCAATCCCCAGGCAGGGAGCTGAGCCTGGCAGCCAGGGCGCCCGCGGTATCAGGCTCAGGCAGGCTGGGTCACAGGGAGGGCACAGGAAGTCTTGGGGTGCCTGGGGGAGCCCGGCAGTCTCGGTCTCACAAAGCCAGCTTTTCATCCGCGGGCTCCCAGCTCGATGGGCCCGATAATTATCTTTGACAAAAATTCATTAGCAAGTCCTGTCGAGGCAGCAGCGTCCCAGAAATTCCGAGGGGGGGAAGACATGATCCCGAACAAAGCCATACACACATCGCGGCGCTCCCTTTGACCGGACCTAATGAAGTGTGCACATTGTCTCTCCTCATCAACAGTTGGACTCGGATCCATTAGCATAAAAACTGTTTCATAAACTTCCTAACGCAGCGTGGGATGCATCAATCAAGGCTCCCGGCTCCCCGCTCTGTCCTTGTCAGACGCAAGGGAGAGAAATAACCGGGGGAAGCTAACTCCGGAACAATGAGCACTGCCGGGCTGCAAACGTGTGAACTCTTGTGTCTAATCTGGAAGTTATGGGAGGCGGTGTGACATCCGGAACCCTTTCCCTTGCCCTGACGTGGGGCAGATAAGGGTAGATTCCCTCAGCTGAGAATGTTTCAAGCCCAGTGACGTGGCCTGTCACATCTTGACAGGGGAGATAGACTTGTCACGCGTGGGCTGCCGGACGATTTCAGGATATTGACCCCACTCCAGGAAAACTAGCCCCCATAATGAAGCGGAGCAGCTGGAGGGGAACAGGGGGAGTTCCTTGTGAAGCCCTGCCATTTCTTGCTTCTGTATCTCCTGGGGAAGAAAAGACTTCAACTGGCTTGAGCAGGGGGGGTGTGTGTGTGTGTGTGGGGGGGGGTTGTTCCTCTGGTTGCAGTAGCTCTCGCACACTTTTTAGAGGAAGGAGACCCTCTCCGGGCTTCCTGCTTTGCCAGGGTTTCGTGTCGTTTGCTCACCAGAGCAGTTACTGCTGTTTTATTTCAGCGACTGAAATCAACAGGTTTGTGCCCCTGGTTTCTGCACACAAATCAAATGAGGGCATGCAGAGAAAGCGATTAGAGGCATTTATGCCGGACTGCAGTTAGTTTGCAAGTTTTCTTCTTGCTGCCAAAAGACGAATGAAGTCTACAGTGGCAGGTGTTAAACACTTCAGAATTAAGGTGGAGGGAGGTTGTTTGATTGTTCTGAGTGCATGATACTAAAATAATTGTGCAGCTGGTCTAAATGAAAGCCTCGCACTTAAACAACATGATCTCTTTGAAATAATAGACGTCAAATTATTCATCAAATGCTGACGCTCGGAGATCTTGCAACCTTTCTTTGGTTGAAAGGTTTCTGTTTTGGTTTCTGAAAGGTTCTGGTGATTTAGGCAGACACTGTCTATGTACGAGATGTGACAGCCGCATGTCCTGGTCGATAACCGGCTCTGCCGGGCGGTCTCACTGCGACCAGCGGAGAACCGAACAGCGCTGGACCAGAGACCGCTGGACCTTCTCCGGCTAGTGTGCTCTTCCCATCAGTCAGCTCCAATTTTTCTTCCTTGATATATAAGTAAGGCAAGCTGTCTGTAAGACAGGCACAGGGAAGATCTGTCTGACGCCGAGTTGTATCACACTTGAATTGGAGAAGTTAACTCCAGGGCGTTAGACTACCCCATCCTTTTACATTATTGCAATAGAGCAGGAGTTTAACACTACATTAGAAATCCATATTCTTCAATGAGTTTGTATTTGCTTCGTTGCTCCTATCATGATTTTTCCCCAGTAGCTACAAGGGTGCAGGCGTGTAGTGCACTAGGATGCTACTATCCAGGATGGTAATCGTGCTCCATCCAGGTTTCAGGGCGGTCCGGTAGCAGTGCTGAGGTGTGTGGGCTGCCACGTTAGTAGATATATAGGGCATGCCCACCCTCCCCCGGGGGGGGGGGGGGGGGTGCAGTGTCAATGATATTTGCAGCGTGGTAGGGAGGACGCGTGTCCCCCACACCCACCCTGCTCATCACGGAGCTTGATTTTGGCTGGAGCAGACGCCGTGGGCAATCTTAAACTGTCGGCAGCACAGGAGCGCTTGGAGCAGAGGACTCTATTTACTGTTCCTCTCACTTGAGATCCTCCCTCCTCTTGCTTTTACTAAAGAGTCTGCTTCCAGCCCAGGCAGCCTTTGCCTTTCTTGGCTACCAGGCGAGGGGGAGGGCGAAGATTGAAGGGTCCTTGCTCGTAGCACTGGTGTTCACAGCGCTGGGCTGGGGCGAGATCAACTAGCTATACAAGACGGGGGAAGGGGGTCTCAAACGCAGCCTTTGAAAGGCTTAAGCGTGTCTCAGCCGCCGTCTTCCAGGGCCCCATCCTGCCTGAGGCTGGGTCCCCTTTTTGCTGTGAAACTGAGCTCTCGGCCCTCGGCAGGATCGGGCCCTACTTACCCTTGGTTGTGTGCCCAGCCTCGTGTGCTCATTGTTTCCAGAGGGATCGGGGCTGGGTGGATGAATCAGATCAGAAATCTGGCCCCTAATAGAGCTCATCCCAAAGATCTGTATGTTGATCACTGTGTTGAATGCATCGGGTTTGCTCTTTTAAAACCTGGCCCAGCCCGTTATTATTATTATTATTATTATTATTTCCTGAACTGTTCAGGCTCTCTGCAGCCCTCCGCTCCCTTCTTTTCATATGAGTTCTGCGTCAATCCTCGCTCTGATTTTTAATCAAAACAGTATTCAGAATATGATTCCCAAAGATTATATTTTGAGAGATTTGCGATACATATCTTGCCGTTATAACAGATTGCAGGGAGCTCTGAGCTGGCTGGATAATCTGCACCGCGCTCGCTTGACCTTTAATAAAAGAAGAGTAAAATAAATAATAATAATAATAATAAATAAAATAAAATGCAAAATCTTAAGACTCCCAGCAGGTCCCCGTCATTCCGTCGCCTGCCCTTTAAAAAAATCCACCCCAACGTGTTTAAGTATCCCCTAATCGCCATTTCGGGACTAATCTTCCTAAAGCAAGTAGATCTGCGTTTAATAAGGGCAGTGCTGGAGTGCGGGGCTGGAGCCGGAGAAGTCTCCAGGGAGAGGCGGAGGCGAGGGGATAACCGGGCACCTGCCCGGCAAGGAGACGCTGGCCTGTTCCGCTTGCCTCTCGCCTTTTCCTCTGGATCAGTTTGGTACAAAGCTCCGGGCACGGGGTTTAGGGGCGCCTCGGTTTGCACAGGGGCCCGGGCCCGGCTCCCACTGCAGCGCCCTTGGGAGCAAGGTTCCTTGGGGGCTTCCTGTGACCAACGGCGCCCAGCTCAAGAGGAGCTCGTCCGTCTCCCCGGGGGGCGAGCGAGGCTCGGATGCCTGCCAGCCCTCTGGGACGGGGGAGAAAGGGACCTGCCCTGCATGTGCTTCAAAACAAGGGCCCACCACGAAGGTCCAGTCCTGTTTTTCCTGGCTGAGACCCCAGAGATTGGAGCTGTTTCTTTGAGGCCTGAGTGGGACAGGGGAGTGCTGAGGTTCAGGCGAGGGGCTGTTGTCAGCACACGGGTTCTGTATTAGTGCCACAACCGAGCTACCCGCTTCCCTTCCCTTCCCCTTTCCCCGTACAAAGCTGAGCAAGTCCCTGCAGGGCATAGATGTGTAGATCCCCTTCTTGCTGAGAGTCGGTCCAGGTGAATTCAGGTTACTGCTGGCATCCCAGCGAGTGTCTCAAGTGGTAAGGACTCGGAGGTCCTTGGCTCTGTCTGGATGTGTGTGCAGGGCGCCCCTCTGCTGCTGTCCCCAGCGCTGCCAATACCTGGGCCTCCCTGCTGGATGCCAGAAGGGGAAGGGCTGACACGTCTACTTGCAAGACCCCTCCGCCTAGGCCTAATGCTCTGTATTACAAGCATTAATCCTTCCAATCCGACTTGAAATAATGTTTCTCTTTTCGCAGCTTAATTTCCCTACCTCTAAGCTGCAGGTCACTGCGCCAGCCTGTCGCCTCTGCGGAGCTGGGCTTTGCCAAGAACGGCTAAGGAAGTGGAAAAGCAATATCCAAAAATAGCTGCGAGCAAGTCGCCTTTGCTCCTGCAGCTGAGAAGCGCCCCTGCTTTCGGGGCTTGTTTGCTGAGTGCCCTGCACCCCAGACACAGGCCCCTTGGGACACATCCCCTCTGCTGCCTGTCGGTTTTTCAAGCACTTGAGTCCAGAACCTCTTGGAATTGCAAGAGACGACGTCCCCCTTGGTCTTCCACCCCGCAGGCTGCAAAGACTCCTTTGGCTTTATCAGAAAGTGAAAACCTGAAACAAAAGGACCAGTCATTTATTCGAGGGCCGCTCAGGGCCGCTAAGGGCCGCTCAGGGCAGAGCCTGGGGAGGAGGCAGTAGGAAGATCCCGATCAGGACTAGGGACATTTACAGACTTAGTTATTCTGAACTTCCAGAGATGTAGGAACAGAACTGAGTTTCTGTCCTATCACCCGCTCATTAAACAGGGGAGAGGGCACTTGGGTCCTCAGTGTAGCTGGCAATAAGGTCTGAATGCGAAACTGTGGAGCTGAAATGTGAATGTCGCTTATTAAGATTCATGGGCGATTAGCAACGCCATCAGGGTGATCTGACTAGGATTTCTAATTAGAGCAAAAAAGTTCCCTGTCCAGGAGCCCAGCCTCTGCCCCGGCGCCTGGAAACGCCTTCAATTAGAGCCCCCCCCCACCCCGGAGGTAGGACAAGAAGCAAGATCTCAAGCTGTAGCAAGAGAAGTTTAGGTTAGATATTAGGAAGAATTTTCTCACTAGGAGGGTAGCAAAACGCTGGAACATGTTACCCAGACAGGTTGTAGACTCTCCATCCTTGGAGGCTTTTAAGACCCGGCTAGATAAAGCCCTGGCTGGGATGATACAGTTGAGAATGGTTCTGCTTTGAGCAGGGGGGTGAACTAGATGACCCCCTGAGGGTCCGGCCAACCCTACTTGGCCATGATTGTATGATCGCAACCTGCAGGTCAGCTTTGCAAAGAGGCATTTCCTGCAGTCCTCGCTTAGGCAACTCGGAGAGGAAGGGCTGGACCCAAAGCAGGCAGACAGCCGTTTACCATCTATGCCTTGCGACCTCAAAGCAACCCGGTCCGAATCGAGGGATTCAGCTACAATCGTAAGAATAGAGAGAGGAGCCTCCTCCCCGCTCCCAGCTGAGATCACACGGGGCAGGGAGGCGGTAGGGTCGGTGAGACTTGCTTCCCAAAGGGATCAACTCCTTGAAACCCTAATCTCCGCCCGTGCACACTGGTGGGGAAAGCGCACGTGTACTCATAAAGCACTACCCACAGGCCACTTCCAAAGGCTTTCCCCCCTCATTGATTTTTTTCCGACCACATTCCATGCTTCACTTCTCGGTCACACGACGAGGGGACCTCCACCTCCGCAGTCCCACTTGTCTTGGTGGCCTTTGGTAAATACACAGAAGCCTACTCGATATTGAGGATTGATTTCCCTGATTTATTAAGGTAAAATTCATTGGACTCTATTGACCACAAATGACTTAATGTAAATGGTGACCCTGGTGAACTTGGAAATAGCTGGTATCGGGTTGATCTATAGATGACCTCTTAATTACCACAGTTATTAATTTAAATTATTGCCACTGCTTCTAGAAACAAAGAAACATTCTTTCCTCATCTATGCGCGGTTTATTAGTTCGACAAGAAAGTGTTTGATGACACTTTTAATTAAACAGAAACAATGCAGAGATGCGGTTTCCCTTTCTTGTCTGTCTTGTAAAGCACAGCACTGCTCTTTAAACTGGATGGTGGTGATGTGACCCACTAACAATGTCCTACTTTGCCACTACAAACCAGTTGCTAGACTTCCAACTTCCAGGGGTACCCACCCGGTTTTTTTGTCCCAGTATGCAAGGGGGAGGGAAACTATTTTTTAAAGGAGTAGGGGTGAGGAGAAATCCAACACTCTTGGGAAATCAATCGCCCTACGTGTCACGGGTGTGAGCAGCTCAGAGTGAGGTTACCAGTTCTAGAGGTTCACAAGACGGATTCACACCATTCAGCTGATCCGCTTTAATTAGAGACTCTTAAAAATACTTTCAGCCATATCCTTGTACAATGACAGAAAAGAAACAGCCTTGCATGTCGCACTATTAACTTAAACCATACCCCTCTCTCTGTCTCCCCAGAACAAACACAGACATTATGATTTACAAAGATACTTTACCAGAGGAAGAAAAGAAAATGAAAGTAGTAGTTTAAAGGAAGACACAATGTGGGCGAAAGAAACAAAATGTTTGGCCTTTTTTTGGTAAAGACAATCACTGGGGGTTTAACAAATGACAAAGTAGTTGTACACTGAGGACGATGTGGCTTGCAGTGGACTCAGAGATGGGAAGGAGTACTGTTTTGTAAACTTGTGCGAAACTACAATGATCCAGTGCATGAGACAAGGTCTAGAATTTATTACAGTTCCTCCGTCCTGTTTCCGATTGTGTGTTAAGTCTCATCCATTTGTTAAAAGCAAGTTGTGCAATTGGTATGACCGCTCCCCATCGCAGGGGGAGGGAAGCGAGAATCACAGTTAATGCTTTCAAGGAGTGGAGATCATCATTGTTCATGGAGGATAGTTTTAAGCCAAGAGCCTTGATGCAGACTGAGAACCATCTTCAGGATTCTCAAAAAGACAGGCTAACCTGCTGAAAGGGAAAGAAAGGTGATGAAAATTGCACTGGCATTGATCTGGTGGGGCTTCCGCCCCTTAAGAGACTAAAGGCTTTGACTACACCCCCAACCAGAGAGCGGGGATGGGAGTAGTCACCCCTGTCCTACAGAACCGGAGTGAGACATGCTGAACGGAGGCACAGGCAGTGCCTCCAGGCACTTGCTACATTTGGATCCAATTAGTGCGTGCTCTAAGTAACATTTCAAACTCATGTACTAGAAGAGTTGTTGGGCCTGGGAGAAATCTCACTGAAAAGCAGAGCCCGTGACTATCTTCTCCTCTGCCCATCCTGGCTTCACAATCTAGCCCCAGCCTCAATCTGTAACCTCTGTACTAAAAGATAAAACCCGGAGTTGTTAAATTTGCGGATGTTTGGAAAAGAGCAAACTGCTATTAGCGGCACACACCCTCGATCAGCTGTTTGAAACGGGCTTTGAGACCAAACAGGGTCCCCCCCGCTTGCAGACCCAGCCCAGCCTCTCTTTACTGACCCACTGACAAGACCATAACCTGATGTAGCGTGCAGGAAAGTCAGTCACCTACCTCACCTCTTCAGCACTGGCCTAAAAGCTGTTCTCAGTTTGTCTTTATGCTGTACTAGGCAAGCTTCACTGAGATCTATGGCTCCTTGGGTAGGTTTCACATTTCTCCCAAACCCTGCGTACAGACACAACCAGTTCACAGTCAGCGGTTCACACATGTACACTTGCCTGCTTCCTCCCTAGGCCAACAAGCTTTCCAGCGTCCTGAAACCTAGGGCAGGCTCTGTGGGAATCGCCCCCAGCCAGCAATGGGTTGCACTACAGTAATTAGAGTGGTTAGGACATTAGGGAAAGTATCTGCAAAAACAATATTTAGGGCAGCAGACAGCTCTGTGTTGCGCGAATTACCCCCCAAAAAGCCCGGTGTGCGTTTCGTGTGACATGTGGGACACAGTTTAATGAGGCAAACCAGCGTGGTGGAATAGAAACAGCCATTACCATTAATGTGGAAAAGAGACTGGACTGTTTCGGCAGAGCTGCATGGTTTTATCACTCAAGGATTTTTACCCCCTTCAGGATGAAGAGAAATATGGAAGTCCGGGTACCTTCAGCTCCTGAAGAATACTGGCACGTCTCCCCCAAGACTGGATAGGAAGCACAGTTCAGCTGTATTGACTGGAGGTTGAAAGTGGAGTTTCTGAATATCTTGGTGGGCTGGGGCAGCTCTTCAAACGCACTGTCAGTACCAGGCTGGGTTCTTAGACTGGCGAGGGGCCTCCCTTCACTGCAGTGCCCAGGGACAGCGTGCCGTCCTCTGAGCAGCAAGCAGTCCGGGCTCACTGTCCTTGGTTCAGGGGTGCTGGGGCCAATTATAACATTGGCACCTGCCGTGTGAGCCAAAGACCAGATTCTGGGCTTTTCTGTCGTTTCGTATTGTTGCACTTGACTCATGGTGCCCACTAAGGGGCCTGGCTTTTGGCCCACGGTCTCTAAGAAGTCTCCTGCTGCTGCTGAGCTGGTTTTGGAACAGGGAAAAGTGTGAAAACTGCTTGGTGGCGTCAAGCTGCAGTCGCTTTTCTCAGACTCAGCCAAGGCGGTGCTGAGGCTGGAGGCTTCTTGATGGGTGCCCTTTCGGTCCCCGTCTAGCTTCTCGGCTTCCTCCTCGTCCAAGTCGTCCAGATCACTCAGTCTTAATTCCTTTTCTTCCTTGCAGCTTTTCTGATCTGCTTTTCAAAATAATGAAGGGGGGAGGGGGGGGACAAAGCATTAGCGAAATTGTGGAACGGCACGGGGGAGGTTTTGCCAGGCAAGATGTTACTCACTAATAGGGGTGCGCGTGTGCGTGGAAAGGAAGATGCTGTTATCTGATGACTTTAAAGGCAACTTCCTCCAGAGCTGGGACTTACTGTTGTCTCTTATTCTTAGATGGGGCCTGTCCCTTCCCTTGCTTTTTAAAGCACGTTTGCTGCTATCAGGAAAACAAGAGGAAATACTCCATTTCTTCTACCTTTTCAGACTTGCCTATTCAACCCCTCTCCTTAGCTTGCCTTTCCCACCAACCTTTGCCTTCAGGTTCCAAGTCATATTCCTCCTCTTCTCTCTTGTTTTCCTCTTTTCTCTCCTCTCCTGCTTTGTTCTTAGGAGACCAGGTCATTTTGTTTTCTTTCTTGAGCCTGCGCCTGGCGTTAGCAAACCAAGTGGACACTTGAGTCAGAGTCATTTTGGTGATGATGGCCAGCATAATTTTTTCCCCTTTGGTGGGATAAGGGTTTTTCCGGTGTTCATACAGCCAGGTCTTAAGGGTGCTGGTTGTCTCTCGGGTTGCATTTTTGCGTCTAGCCGAACCACTGAAATCCACGGTCCCATACCTGCTGGGAAATATTAAAAGAACATGTCACCAGCATTTGTTACCCAAAAGGAACTTGCCTATAAGATTGTCTAAACATAATGAGTGCATAAAAAAAACAGTGGCTTTCCTTAAAATTGCTCTGCTCTTGTCGTAGGGAGTATCTTCTGCTACTACTCCACTTGCTAGCTGGAGCCGGGGCTCCCACGTTAGCATCCTGTCCCGCTTGGTAATTCACCCCTGTGTGTGTGAAGTCTAAACTATTACACTCTATTTTAACACTGGAGCACCACGTGTCACCACTTTAGTAGCAGATGTTGCCAATCCAATTTGCCTTTTCCTAGACACTTCATTCCATTGCAATTAGCACTGAGATTAGCTGCAAAGTTTTATTTTAGGTGACTGCTGTTACCGGTCGCGTGGACTCTTTGTATAACATTTGTCAGCTAGAAAATCCCGGGGTTTTTTCATGTCTGTTGCTGCATCACAGAGGGATATTAATGTTATTCTCAAATGATCAAAGGGGTTTTACCTGTCGTACTGATACTGCCCTAAGGAATGATCGTAGGGGTAGTAGGCAGCAGGCTGTGCGATTCCCGAGTGCAAACTGCTGGTGCCATCCTTAATTTCATACTGCGGGTTCTGGAAGGGAAGGAGCAGCTTGTGACGTTAAGATAGATGGTGGTAAAATCCGAAATCCCTCCACTTGTGGAAACTGCCCGCTTTCCTGTCCCCTGACGCTCACCCTGGTTCTCTGCATCTCTGCCGGGCTGAGATGCCCGCTGTTGCTTTTCCCCCAGGAGGACTGTGCCCATTTCATTATTCTAGGCGATTTTCTCCTCTGTTACTCCATCCAGAAACCCAACTTGGTTGCCTGTTGCAGGAGGGCTGTCCCCCCACCCCCCTTATCCCTCCCCCAAAGTTACAGGGATAGGGAACATACTGATAAGATCACCTGGGCATGGTGCTTGGATTTCTACTCACCAGCGTGGTGTAGAGAGTGGACGGGTCTGCACTGTAGGGAAGGTAGTTGGCATAACTCTGGCTCGCTGCGGCGGCTGCATAGGGAGAACTGTACATCCCCAGAGCTGCATTGAGTTCCGTCCTGGTGCTGGCCAGCAGCCTGTTCTCATAAGAGGGACAGCAAAGAGTAGCAGCTTGGGCAGATCCAGAGGTAACATCCGATACGGATCTGGAGGCAGATTCACAACAGGTCGTACTGGGGCTGGCTGACACAAAAAACTGGGGAGGGGAGAGAAGGTTCACGCCGATTACTTTAGACGCAGCACGAGCGTGGAGCAGGGACAACATCCAGGCAGGCGACTAATGATGGGAAATTAAAAATATACAGAAAGGGAGGGTGGGGGCGTGGGAGCGATTCATCCAAACTTCGGGGAAACTAGACTTAAATTACAGCCTCTCTCTGCCCCTCGCTTCTCCTCAGCCCCCATCGCTCAGTTTCCATTGATTTAAAGGCAAGAAGTTGTGCTTGCCGTTAATTTGACCATAGACCAAACACTAAATATGTCAGATAATGCAGTCAGAGGCATTAGCTTTCCTTAATTTTAAAGGCAAAAGAAGCCAGCTTCCCGAGGAAAAATCTTTCTGTGATCCCGGAGTATAAATAATCCAACTAAAATACATTATGGATCAGTTTACGGTAGAGACGTATTTTTTAGGTAATTTGAGGGCATTTTGGAAGCCGCCCGGCAAGAAACGACCTATTCTTAGAAAAAATGCAGTTAAGGACATACGGGGGTAGGGTGGAGGAGAATGGAAGAGGCAAGTTACACACAGAACTAATACATCGGAAGACCCCACAAAACGAGACAGCTATGCCCGAATACTTTCGGCAGGTACCCAGCCACTAGCGCTCGAGGATAACATCACAGAGGAAAGAATAACGCTTCTGCAAAAGCTTCGCCTCTCTACTGAAAGCTGGAAGTGAGGAACATAGGTAACAGATCAATACAGATTTGTAAATCAGCTGCACCGAGGCTTTTTTTCTTGCACTTAAAATTGAACAGTGGAGGAAAATCAGCTTCCCTGCCCTGCAAACTGAGGGTTATTTATTTAATCCTAGCATAACACAAACGACACACGCGCGCACACATTTAAAAAAAGAAGACTCCAGATGTGCCCTTTAAAAAAAAGACTCTAAGGAAGGGGGGAAAGGAAACAAGACATCTGGAATGCAGCAGCAGCAGCAGAATCTGATCAAAAGTGAGTGCTACTCACTTTTGTCTTACCTGTGAAGTGGTGCTGTAGGGGTATCCGAACTGAGAGAAGGACATAGCTGCTCCTTATTTTTGGACCATAGGCAATATTATTTTTTCTCCCAGATCGATTGCAACTGAACCCTGCTTCAGGATGCACCTTCTCGCACACACATTTCCACGTATGGCTTTTTTTTTTCTCAATTATGGATGATTGCACTTAAGAAAAGCAGCCAGGCATCTGAGGCATGAGGTTTGAAGCCTGAAAAAGGTTACCCCCACCTCCCATCCTCCTTAAATATATATATAAATATATAAGTTTATATATAAATATAGAGATATATATATAAAAAAAACAAAACACCCCAATGTATAGAAGGTTTAAATGAAAAGGGGGATTTAAAAGAAGGGGGGAAATAACGTAAGGCTTGCAAAGATATGGAGCCTGCTTGTATTATTTTCTGCTCTATAGTTCTTTAGCATTCATCCATGGGAGAGTATCAAAGTGACGTCATAGTAATCCCGAAACGACAGCACCAGGAAGGATATAACAATCTTTGCCAATCATCTCTAACATCTAAGATGCACTCAACACTTGTTTCATGTTGTTTTAATGTTGTGCTGTGATGCACGTCAAAGGCAGGGACCTGAAATGCTTTGCGGTTGGTCTCTCTCCCTCTCTCTCTCCCTCTCCCTCTCCCTCTCTCGCTTTTTTTAAAGCACAATCCAAATTCGATTTAGAAAAAGAAATGTTTGTGTGTGTGGGGCGGGGGGCACTTACTGCGGTCATTAAGAGAACGCAGTATAAGACCCCCCCAAAACACACACACACACACACACACACACACACACACACACACACACACACACTAATGTCCCTGGAGCTTCCAAGAAAAGGGGAAGAAATGGCGTTGGCAGGTAGATAAGTGTGTGTGTGTGTGTGTGTGTGTGGGGGG
>NW_005841921.1:3799569-3800058 GCF_000455745.1 Alligator sinensis
CCTTTCCCCCGCGCCTGTCCCGGTGCCGGGCACTCCCGTGGCCCTGTGCTCTGCGCTCGCGAGCCCCAACTTTTGCATGCGAGGCGAGTGTGGCGCGCCGCAGCGGCTGCGATCCAGCCAGTTCCTCCTCCTCCCCGTGCCCCAGCCCGTGCCCGCGCGGGGGAGGGGTGAGCACCCTGGCAGCTCCCCGGGGAGGGCAGCCCGGAGCCGCGTGCGGGCAGACAGCTCCGGCCTCGGAGGTTCCTCCCCTCCCTCATTAACGAGGAGCCGGGGATGCATTTTTCTCTATTAGCCCCAGCAATGTGGGGGGGGGGCGGTGCGGGGCTTTGACAGGTCAATGGGAGGGTGATTGATGGCTGGCTGGAGTCCAGCCTGCCCGTGCCCACCGCGGCGTAATTGCATCAATTAACAAATGGAAATGCCCTTGTTTAACCAGCAACCTACAAGCTGCACGTCTGGCTGGGAGGGGGGTGCTGGGGCGGGAGCCGG
>NW_005841921.1:3800321-3800807 GCF_000455745.1 Alligator sinensis
AGCTGCTCGCGCTCTCTAAGGGTGGCGCTGGAGAGCCGCGAGTGAAGCCGGGATCTGATCAAACGGTGCTAGATCTAGATCTGAGGGAGAGACGCCCACGCCCACGCCGCAGGAGAACAAACAGACTTAACCTGTGTCTTCAGGGAATGAAACGCGCTCAGTCAGGCAGAGCCACCTTCTCCTCTCTGCCTCGTCCAGGCTTACAAGGGCACAAGGTACCAGCCAGGCAGCGCTGTCAGCCCCCCACCCCTCTCCCTCCACATCGAGTCATGCAGCTGCAGGAGAGGGGACAGCTCTGCCCCAGCCCCAGCCCCAGCCCCAGCCCGGGTGGTGGAGCTTGCTGAGACTTAGGAGTAATTACTGCAGTATTAGAAAAAAAGACACACACACATTGAAATCTAGGAGGAGTAGTTATTGCAGCATCAGAAAAAAAGAGCCTCCCCCCAACACACCCACCCACGGCTCTGTTAGACTTGGGATGCCAGC
>NW_005841921.1:3800817-3801840 GCF_000455745.1 Alligator sinensis
CCCCAAGTCTGGGATAAGATACTTCACCCCCCAACCCCCCTCTCCACTATCCCTTATTTTATGCCAGCTGCACTGTGTCTCCAAAAATCACCATTCTGTCAAATACTTCACTGAAGCAAAGCAGGCCCCCAGTCACTTCTCAAAACGGGAAAATACAACACTTAAAGGTTTATTAGTATTTATTTTTTCTTAAGAAACAGGCCTTCTCACTTGGGAACTAGTACAATGCTATTGCTAGAAGCTGCACTCACTATGCCAGAGAGAATTCTCTCCATAGAGTGAGGGAGTGATCTGTAAGCATTTATGCACCAAAAAAAAGGATGTGCATAGTATGTTTTCAGTATTTTCAGGTGTTGTATTTAAAGCCATAATCTGTGCATACAAATGAAGATCTATTATTAGGTAACAGACATTTTTTTATGGAGATCTGGATTTGTTGCAGGATTTCAGTATGGGAAAAAGCGGCTGAGTACAAAATCTTGTGCACCAGTGAGGTGTCATGGACTATCCTCATAAACTTTAAAGAACTGTGGTGGTAGAATTACAGGAATCAATCCATGCACAGATAGCAGTGATAAGAGGAAGCCCAGACACCCACTATATTTCAGATCATCTTAAATAAAAAAACAAAACACAGCAAAATAATCATGTGGACTCTTGTACTTCATTGTGGAACAATTACTTAAATTATAGATCTGGATGTGAGCTGTCTTCCCCCTCCCCTGCCCTTGTACAATGATAAAATGCATCCTTTTCAATCAGGAAGCGGTGAGTTACCATATTAGTATAGTAGTATAGATAGGTAGGTAGATATTACACTACTTATGTATTCCAACTCAGTGGGCAGAAATGTCATTAACAGGAACTCTTGATGATCTGGACCAGTACTGCTTGTGCTATGTAAGGTTCTCCACTTCCTTTAATTGTTTGCGTAGAATAATCCAAGATAAAAAAGTCTTTGGAAATGTTAAGAATCTGTTTTATCGTATTCAAGTCATGATGTCTAGCATCCCATTCCCTACA
>NW_005841921.1:3801865-3826072 GCF_000455745.1 Alligator sinensis
CCCCTACACGTATTTAAACTGGAAGCCTTGCCCAAGCAAAGGTTCAGCATCTAGCCAAGGCTAGAAGTTTCAAAGCAATAGATAATGTGTAGCCTCCTGAAGAACTCACTTGTTCATACTCCGTTTAATTCCTACAGCCTTGCAGAATCCAGATAGCTGAAAGGAGCTGAAATAATCTCCAGATCAACTAAATAATAATAATTCATGATACTAAAAGAAAATAGTCTTTAGCTTGGCAAAATAATATGTAGGTTTCAATCAAGCAAGCAGTATAAAACTGAGTCATTTTAGCTATCGTTAACAGTGGCAATAATTTAAGAAAATTCATTAAAGAACACCTTTGGGTAACATTACTGCTAATTATTTAATTGCAAGCATTCCCAAGGGAAAGCACGTTAATTATAAAGTAATAAAACCAGTTGTTCTAAAGCTTGATTCAGCAGATTTTATTACCAATTTAGTCTTTTTTTTAACAGCAAATTTCTTAAATCATCTGATAAAAGCGAGAGCAACAATTGTGTACATCCCCTTTATGTTACTAATACATAAGAGCTATATTGTTGTATCATTATTGATTTATTCCTGATTTATAAATCCAGCTAAGTTGAATAAATGCTGTGAACAAGTTTACCCCTCTGACCTTAAAAAAAGCAAATGAACACCAAAACTGCAACAAGATTCAATGTGCAAAACAATTTTTAATAGATGCAAATGCAATACTGTATATGTCATCCTTTACCCAGCCAAGTCAATATTAAAACAAATCTGTTACCTGTTTGTTATCTTGCAGCTGAGTGCAGCTTTGAGAGATGGCCTTATGCAACCAAGTTCTCTCCTTACTTATGGCATCCTGCCTTTCGGAGATCTTTGTGTAGCATACTTTGTGCCTATACTTGCACAAGAACCAGACATGAGACCATTTTAAATTACCCTTACAACCTGAGAAATTAAACTGTGTTCACAGTAGCCAATACAAGTTCTACCTTTCTCCCACCAGTTTTTCAAGAGGTCAGAAGTTCTGTCTCTTCTTGTTTCTCTAAAACCTACTCCCATTCACCCTGTCGGGACACCTCATTTAAAAACTGAAATCAAAACTGTTGAAAACATCTTTCTGTGATTTGTAAACCTTGGCATAAACCTTATGTTAATGGCTTCTTGTACTAATCTTTGTGCAGTAAATCTTTGGGGAATTAGTACTTTGGTACTTGCTATTGTTTTTATTAGGGTAAAACCACTTCAGCAGCTGTTTTCCTTTTGTTTTTCACACCGAAGACAGTGTTTTGTGGGAAAATGTATACTTCCATAATGTGGCACCTGATTCTTTTAATTCTTTTTTGTATCTATACTGACATTTATGTAATCTAAACCAACCCAGGCATGCATGCATTATATACATGCTGCATGTGTTCCTTTTAATAAGGTGTCCCAAAGAAAAATACATTTATATTATATGTGCACAGAAGAAAATGAGGTGGATTTCAAACTTCAGTTCTTAAAGAAGTGTGCCAGAAGTCTAACTGAAAACATTTTTCCTGCCCTTCCTATTACAGTGAAGCAAGAGGACGTGAGTCCAAATGAAGTCTATAATTTGATTTTTGGTGCTTTTAGTTTCTGCATCACTTAGTTTGGCTCTGATATTGCTTTACTTAGAAGGTAATTGCTGTGAGTTAAAGTAATAAGTATGTGCTTTCTACTACCTCAAATGCAGCTGATGATAACAAAGTGAATAAAATAATAGGTTAATTGAAACAAGCATTGGAATATAAGGACAAGCAATATTCTGAGAGGAGTGGGAAGAGCCAAAGTTTCTAAAAAAATTAAATATATAGGGAAAAAAATTGCAGAGAAGAAAGTATATTTATATTTTAAAGTATGGATTTTTTGTTGTAGTTTTTTTTTGTACTGAGAAAATGAAAATTCTTCAAGTCCATGCATGAATAAACAAGTACAGCTGGGCAGCCTAATACATAATTTATACTGATCAGTCACTGCAGATCTAACCGAATAAAACCAAAATGAACACTAATTGTTTTGACAAACTGAAGTAGTGTATATGGTGGTTTATTGTGAAGCTTGCTGCTTACTTTCCTTATATCAGTGGCTATTGTCACCAGTGATTTCTGCAAGATGGACAGAAAACAACTAGACAAAATTAGGACAATATTAAGATTAATATCTCGTCATAGATACAGTATTTTAATTACTCCACATATAAGCAGAAAACAGAAAGAGCTAGCATCAGAACAGAGGTAAAATTGACAATGTGAAGCATGGAACTTATCTTGATTTACTAAGGGAGTGGTAGTGGTTGCAGTAGTGCAGTATCTTGTCAGTTCAGAATACCGGTAAATGCACAAGACAGTATTTTTTACTAGATCAAGTTTGAAACACCAGTAGGGATAACTAAAAAGACTTTTAAATAGTTGTCTTCTGAAAAGGGAATGCTTAAGGAAGTTCAGTTCCTTGAAGTTTGTGCATTTAGTTTAGGTAAAATGGAAACTAGATTTTTAAAAAATCTATAGAAGTTTGCACAGTTTTGAGTACATGTTGGCATGTTGTGTAACTAATAGATATGCAATAAAATACATACAGTAACAAATCACAGGACTGGAGTGAAACAGTAACACTATGCTGACATTGGCCTTTTATTTGTTATGCCTGTTGAAGTAGTTACAAAGGTATCTCTTTACTTTTCCTCCCCCAAGCCCTCTCATTTAGTCAAACTGTTAATAAAAGATCTTTTTAACATTTTTTTTCAGAAATGAAAATAAAGAGGAATCAGGGTCCTCAAACAGAAATTCAGAGGGGGCCTCCCTATACAACACAGAGTTGTTCTTTCCTATTAGCTTGCCTGGTTCCCTACCCGTCACAATGTTCCTTCTAACTATATCACCTTACCTTTACCCTCTGTGCTTCTATGTCTCTGATTACCTTGGAACCAGACCCCACCCTATACGATGACTCTTGTTAATTCCTTATGGATTGATGGGCCTTGGAGTACTACTCAGGGTGTTGGAATGGGCTGTATGCTCATGAGATGGGCTGGAACTACAAAGACAAGAGTGAGGTGTGGCAGTATCTAGGGCTTGGGTTTGGTCTATAATACAGATAGGGAAAGCCAGAGAGTTCACATCTACACCTGATTTCCCCAAAGTTTGGATCTGGTTAGGTTATAATATTTGGCACTTAAAGAAATGTTTTTTTTTAATTTAGATGCAAAGTGGCTATTCAATGTTTCTGTCAAAATTTTATAATCTATATATCATGATCTTAGTTCAGTGAAGGAAAAATGTGTAGAACCTTCATAGAGTTTGAGGAAGAGACCTTTATGCTGCATAAAGTGCCTATTATTTGGTCAGAGCAAGATTCATGTGAAGCCAGAGATAAAATCCATCTCTGATCTATGGGGTGTGCTAAAGGTCACTCATTCATTTTATGTCCCTCATACTAATGTAATGTTGGTATTGATGGTCTTAGAGGAATGGTATATTACAAATAATCTAGTGGAAGCTACAATGAGCATGTTTCCTCTATGGATCCCACAGAAGGAGACTAAGGCCAGGTACACACATTACACTTTTACTGGTATACATGATCAGAAGCCAGTCTATACCCATAACAGAACAAAAAATTGGCACATAAAACTGGTCTTACTTGTAACAAAACAGAAGTTTGGTACATACACGGTGGTTTAAAAATGACAGAACCTGGTTAAGATTTGAGCACCCCCCCACCCCCCCCAAGGGTGAATGTGTGTTCTATTCATTACCAATCTGAACTATTCTGCTTACAGAAAACCACGTAATTTAGCTTGATTCTGCATTGGATTTTTTGAATGTCTGTACCTAGCCTAAGTGATCTGCTCAAGGTCACAGATGATGTTAATGGCAGGCTGAGAAGTCTAACCAGGGAAGCTCATGTCTGGTGCAGAACCATGATATTATGGCAGATGGTGGAGGAAACTGTAATTTAGGTGCTTCCTCCCCCCCCCCAGGATATTCCAAATCCTTTAGAAACCTAGGCTCAGGGGGACACAGCGGTGGTTTAAAGATACCTGATCCACTTAGGCTGCAAGTTCCTTGAGTTGGCATAGGATTGTATTTCAAATATGCAGCCATGTAGGTTTCAGTTTGTGTCCACTAAAGTTGGTAGAAAGAATTTATAAAGAAAAAGTAGTAATTTCTCCATCATACCACATGAATAGGGTGGTGGGGGCCACTGGATCCATATAAATCATGGCCCTAGTATAGCCTTCTGCAGCAGTCTGTCTGTTGTCAGCATGTTCGTGTTGGCTGGTGAAATTTCCATGTCTACTGTGTCATTGCCATATTATTTCAAGATAGGTTAGCTGTGCTACACAGTGGGCATGTCTACATATGCAATTAATGTGCCTGAGTTTTCTTTGCAGAAAATTCAGGCTTGTTAAAGCACTCAGGGGTTCATGTCTATGTGTGCACCCCTGTTGGGAACAAATTGCACCTGACAGGAGCAGCCCAGTCCAGGGCTGCTTTACTTTGCCCCCCTGCAGCAGCCAGGGGGAGCTCCGAGCTTTGGAGGGGACACAGGGGCCAGTTCCCACCCCACCATGGCCAAGACACCCATCCCCTCTTGGGGATGGTATGTGGCCTGCCATCCACATGGGGATTTGTAGGGTCCCAGTACCCATGTGTGTGGCAGGCAGCATCCCCACCAAGTGGGGACATCTCTCCTGGTCACATGGGGATTGGGTCCTGATCCAATCTCTATGTGGCTGGGATACATGAGTCCTGGCTATCAGGGCAGCTCTACTAACCACATGGAGATTGGGACAGGTCCTAATCCTGACATTTTGGAGAGACAGCTGCCACTGCAGCCAGTACAGCTTCCCCCTGCATCAGAAGTAAATTGCTCCCAGTTAGCATCTACACATGCACTACTGCAGAGTGGCTAATGTGCCATTAATCTAGTACTTGTATTTTCTGGTACTAGTAAATGGCACATTAGCCTAATTTACTGCACAGTAAATCCCACACATGTATAGATGGTGACTCATTACTGTGCATTAGATTAGGCTAATGCATAGTAAAGTGTCTCATGCAGATGCACCCACTAGCAATGACTATCATATCTTTATCTTGTTATAGTCTGGCTCCACTAATTTGTTTTTATTTAGGACTAGATTCTAATATTGCTTACTCACATTGAAAGTACCATACTTCACAGGCATTCTCACTGAGCTCAATCTGTACCATTTAATATGAAAAAGGATATTAGAATCTGGTCCTTATGTATCTTGACTTAAAATAAAAAAATAGGTTTTAACCACAGGTTTCAGGTTTTAAATATAAGAGTTAGAAAATAATTAATGAAAAACAAAATTGTAACCTAGCCAGAATCATCTCACTACAACAATTAACTGTTATGAAGCCCTCCATTACCACAAGCCTGAGTAACAGGATACTGTTCTTGATTTGCATTTCCTTCATTCCTGTTGTATATGAGTGGAATTCCACTGACCGCCATTGAATTAGTCTTAATTTGTATCCCTGTAGATGAGAGCAGGTACAGGCATTACATTTTTACTGGTATAAGTGACTGGAAACTGATCTATACTCAGAACAGAAATCTGGTATGCATAGACTGGCTTAAAAATGGTGGAACCATCTAATTCTAAGATTTGGCCCCTCCCACCAAAAGGCAAATGTGTATCCTGTTCACTACCGATCTAAGCTACGCTACTTGCAGAAAACCAGGGTACTGAGATCAATTCTGCCTTGGGCTTTTTGAATGTTTGTACCTAGCTGTTGTGTACCATTTTTTTTCACGATGGTACTGCTTCATATTGAACTCAGTTCAACACATAACAGTACATGTCTGTTTTTCTCCAGTTTTTCCTTCTGCTGTTACTTCAAATAGTACTTAATTCTGTGAGTTACATCAGAGGTAGAACCTTCTCTGGTATATGGCATCTGCAACACACTACTCTGGGGAAGCTGGGACCACTTGTGATTTCACACACAAGCAGCACTAATCTACAATAAATCTTATAAAATCAATAAAAATATGGGAAGTATATCATTTTTAAAGAAAAAACACACGAGACATGGCCATTAGGGCATAGCCATTCTAATACCTGTGTCTGGTTGAAACTGCAATTAAAAACATTCCAATAATAAATCTACTTTCAGTCTCATTTAATGCTTTTAACTTTCTTGAAAGTTCAAACTAGTATCCCAAAAATGTGCCAGGACTTTCACAGTGTATTTTATAGAGCCATAAATAAATATGGCAATTAATCTAAGCTATATTTCTTTCATATTTGATGACAATTTATTATGACATTCACTCATTCAGTGCACAAAAACTCTAATGCACTTAAAATCGGATTTCAAACCAAACGTTTTATGGGAAAATATAGTATTGATCATCCATTTAAAGATATCATGATGATGATTCATAACCTACTATAAAAAGGATCTTATGAGGACATTCAGAATGAGTTTTGTGGACCATTCTCTTCAAAAGTTCAGAATTACCAGATCTAGAAATCTAATTGCTAGTTTATATTTATTATTCCCTTTCTGCTTTTTTATCTATAATATACTACTGTGTTGTCTATCAGTTCCTTGCTTTAAATCTAAAAAAATAAAAAAACCCTCTTATATATTTGAGCTGTTTTATAAATGAATATAAAGATGCCAGGTTTTTCACTCAGGCTGGTGTAAATCAGAAACAAATCAATTGAAATCACTGCCTGCCTTCCCCCAAATATGTAGAGGAACATAATAAATCCAGTTGCACTTTGGGTGAGTGCCACTATTTTGAACATGTATATTGAGCAGCCAAAGCCTTGAGGATCTGCAATCATGCCTCTTCCCAAACTTTGCCTTTAGTTTTGTGATTTTATACAGCTTCCCTTGCTATCTGTACTTCATAGATAACTATATAGGACCAAAATGGTTCTTTATGTGTTGTCCCAAAGTTTTCCAAAGCAGATACATGTTATGAAATAGACTAAAACCATGCAAACTTCTGTTATGACTTGAGATGATGTCGTTTCATAATTTACCATGAGTTTGAGTCCCAGAAGAAAGCAAACAGGATAACAGTGCATTGTAGCATGATGCACATGTGTTAAGATGGCATACCTTGCACAATGCTGTGGATAGCCAGATATGAAACAGAGGTTTTTATAGCCCTTCAGCAGGTATCTATTAGAACTCTCAACAGGATTCTATAGAAATTCTCAATGAGAAATTTCCTTTGTAGTCAGTTTTGTGTGCGGCTCAACTGTGTAAGTCCCAGCTTGATCCTCAGATACTATACTATAAATGCAGAAAGAAGGAGAGGAGATCAATACAAGTAGGTTAAAAGTAGTTTTTATTTTCCCGATCACAAATTAAGGTACAGCATTCCCCTCCACCCCCATACCCATCTTTTCTCTAGGCTCTACCACACTGAATTACTATTTGGGCTTCTGTGAGCACTACCAAGGAGAAATGACACAACTGTATGCATACACTGAATTTTTTGTGGGGCAGTCCATGACCATATCTACTTTTTCAAGGGACCTGCTGACATTCAGAAATTTGCAGGGTGGATTTCACAGAAGCAGGCAGGCTCCTGCTTTAGTCAATGATAGTTGAATTTTACATCTCTCTCTTCCTGAGATTTCTCATTCAATGGTACTTCTTTGTTTGAAGTGTCCTTAACCCTTGCAAAACGAAGAAGGTATTACCATAATTCTTTTACAAGCATCCCACTTAAATGTAACAAGCCTTGGACTCTGATGCCAATGCATGGAGAAGTAGCAGAAAGAAATACCTAGTGAAGGATAAAGTACTTGTTTAAAAACATGTCTCATTTATAAATCAATTTTAATAACATATTTAAAAGCTCTCACATTTGCCTTTAATGTACTTCCATTTTCCCCCTTGATCATTAATTTTTAAAATATTTTTCTTCTCATTTTTCCTATTCTGTCCTTTCAACTTTCCTTCTAACTCATAAGCTTTAATTTGTAAACACTGTGTTTCCATATGATGTATATGTAATTAGTCAAGAAAAAACATTGTTATCCCATAAAAGCAATTTCAAAGGAGTTGAAATAATTGGTTAAAAGATATTGAATATACTGTATAATTCAGAAGTGGATATTTATTTTAATTAATTAATTTCCAGAATAAGTAGAAAGCATTTTTCTTTAAAAAAAGGGGGGAAAAAGGATGGGTAAATTTTCTAGGTGTTCCTAATTAACTTGGAACAATTATCTAAATAATAACACAACAATCATGTAAGTACATCTCACATTTAGACTAGCTCTTCACAGAGAAATATACAAGAGACAATATAGGGTGATATCTTTTATTGGACCAGCTGCATGATTGGGATAGAGATAGACAAGTGTTCGAATGCAAGACATTCTTCATATCACCTAAGAGATCCTTGCCTCTTGAGTAATTCCTGGACCATCACAGCTACAACATCAGTCTAACATTGTCAGAGAAATATAGACACACCAACATGAAGGTCATTGAGAGAGAGGGTTAGTTAATGATTACTTTCTCTCTCCATATGAAAACTTTATGTCTATACTTTCTAGGCTCAGAAATGTATTGGATTCCATACTGTGTGGTATAAAAAGGAAGGACCTCATAGCGTAGGTCCGAAACATTAGTCCTTAGAAATCAAGCACCTTTTGCCCTCAGTAGGAGCTTTAAGTTGTGCAGAATAGGACGTGGAGGTAAAGGCTGAAAGATAGTTCTTTTGGCCTGTTGTTAGTCACCTAGGATTCTGTCATGTACAATAGCTGTTATTAGACTTGAGCAAATGGGTAAATCCTGCATTGGTGTCTGTGGAGGCTGCTCTGCAAAAGCTTGTTCATCATATTCTTGAGCACCTTATCTATAAGTATGTAGAGAGGATGGGTGGTTAGGAACCTCGGAGAGGCAGTTTCGGTTTCCTGCTGTAGCACAGATTTGGAAAACTTCCATTGATTTTGATCTTAAGTAGTGTTTAAGGCCTTAAGGTTTGTCTACACTGGTTCTGTGCTGTCTTAAGGCTGTTGCCAAAGAATAAGCACCATCCACCCAGTCCTACTCTGTACACGTCATACCCTGAAATGCAGCAGCAAGAATTCTCTGGGCAGACCTGCCTCATACTGCTGTTTTCGTGCACACAAGAACGCAAGACCGTGGGAGAACTGGCTGGGAACTGAAGGGGAGTGGAAGCGTGTGGGCTTAAGTAGCACAGAGTCAATGCACATATTCCTGTAGAGAAGATGATTTACATGTGTTGCAGTTAAAATGGGAAGTTTAACTTAGTGCTTATCAGGGTTGACACAACACTTCCATTGATAATTAGCAGAAAAGCTTTATTAGTTGGATAATGAGCTTATAGGAAAATAACAGGTAAGCTATTGCAATGTACAAATGAATGATCTATAACAAAGTCCAGTATATTTTTAGCTGTAATAGTGTTTTCTCACCAACACAGGCCAGGAAGTGGGTCTTGATCTTTAAAGCTTTTCACCGGGTGTGGATCCATCACTGAGGGTGGTCAGCCGGTTGTAGGTTACCATGGACCAACATGGTTCTTCTCTCCTGGGATGAATGCACTATGCTGGCAACTTCACTTCTCTCTTGTACCCTTTCTTCAAAGCATATTTTCTTGATAAACTGATGATCAGAGCCCAGACAAAGCCGACAGAGTGAAGGGTCATTGTCCTGTGGTTGTGTTGTGATTATTAATGGTTGGGATCCAGCCCTGAGTGTTGTCAGTGAAACTGACATGCACAAAACCCTTGATTGTTCCAGAGGTTTACCATTCAGTTAACTGCAATAGGGCTTGATTACTTGAATCAGACACCTTAGGTCATGAATTGTGAGGCGCTGTATTGGTCGTTGTTACAACAGCAGATCCCAAAATATTTTTCAACTGGCATAGGTGCCTAGATTGAGAAGGAATGTGGTAACAAGGAGGAGGCAACCATTTTGAAAGGGGAAACAATTCATAATTAATCTAGAGTAGTTAGACATGGGGTGTACTTGATATCAAAAGCCAGAGATGGGATTAACTGTATTGTATTTCACGTGGTCCCAATCATGAACTTGCATTCATGTGCAAGAGTCACTGTTATTATAATTTAGTCATTTCAATTTTACACGTAGGTCTGGACAAGCTCTGCATCCAGCAATATGCTGCCCCTTTTTGAGGCAAAGTCTGCCTTCTGAAGTGATCAGACCTGTTTGAAGAATGTATTGAATACCCGGACATTGTGCTCACATTTAAAACTGACACTTTAAAGGAAATAAAACTGAAAGTCCTGCAGCTCTAGTAGCAGGTTAACATGAAATATGTTAGGAGTGTCCAGATATCCTATCAAACTGATACATATACATGAAAGAAAATATAGGCCTTGCTTTGTAGAATTTGTATATGGAAAAAACAAATGATTTGATTGGCGGGCACAAAGAAGTACAAAGACATAGCAGATCAGTGTCAGAACCAGGAACATAGCCTAGAATCCCTGGTTCCAATCCAGTGTGCCTGTCCACTAGACAATGATGCTTCTCCAATACAGTGTTTTTTATAAATGACATCTTGAAATTCTGTGGGACATTGTTTGGATCAAATAATATCTTATCTTCAAAAAAAGAAAAAAGAATACAGTGATTTGAACCTCACAATGTAATGAAGACTTCTTAACAAAGCATTTCACTCATATTTCTTTATTTGAAGAGAAACTTCCCATAGACAATCAAATAGTATAGTTTCTTATAGAACTGGATAATGGCTGCTCATCAACAGCAAACCAGAGCCAGCAAGAAGAATTTTAGATGTTCAATAATATATGATTTTTATTAGAATTATATTACATTGTTGTCATTAATTTACAGTGCCTGGAAAGACTTTATCCTCTTTTTAACTTGTGCCAGGTATTTTTTTTTATCTGCAGTCCATTATTCATCTATGAATACTTCATGATTTGTAAATGGCAGACAAAGCTAAGTATGCAAAAATGTAATAGAGATGGAATAGAAATCTGCCACATTTCTTATTTTCACAGAAAAAGTTAAAAGAAATATGTTGTCTATTAGTTTTTTTTAATCACTACTGGTGAAATGCTTCACTACCATATCTATCATACATCTTCTCAGTCATTTCTTTTGTGTAGGAGTCTGTCAAGCTGTGTGTAGATGAAATGAGAGGCACGTGTGCATGACACTTTAAAGAGGTTAAATGCTTTTGCACAGCTTTAATGGTGTTGGTGTTTGCACGTGTCAGTGGCGTATTGCGCATTAATTCCAGTCACTGTAGCAAATTCAGCAGCGTGAGGCACCTTAAATGACTTGGGGCTCCAAGGAGTTTTAGTTTGCTGCCCTACAGCCACAGAACAAAGCATGAGGCTCTGTGCAGCTCAGGGGCTCTGCAGGAAGCCCACGGAGGCAGCCTGGCAGCAGCCCGGGAATGCAGGCTCCACCCAAGGGAAAAAAAAAGAAAAAGCATCAAGCCTCTCCCCACTGAAGCCTGCCTGCCTGTCTGAGCTGTGCGGGGGTCTGGTGCTTCCCTCCAGGGCTGCGGTGCCCCCTGCCCCACCCCACCACAGCCCAGGGATTGCTTCACCCGCTGGCAGCTCACCCTCCCCTCCCCTCCCCGTTGCTGGAGAGGCAGGTAAATGCACGGGTGTGTGCATGACATGGGGGTTTACTTGGCCTTAAATTGAAGTAGTGTTTTGAAAAAAAACCCTGTTTCATCTACACATGCTCTATGGTGCATCCTTTGAACAGGCAGTTAGGTACTGTCCTTTCAACAGAACTGACTCCAACAGCCTTTTCAATGGTAGCATATGAGAAACCTTCAGAAAGAGAAGGATAAATAATGATCTTTATTAGGGGTGTGAGTAATTGTCCATATTTGATTTGGATTTGGCCCAAATCGGGGACAGTGATTCAATGTGTTGATTTATCACTGTCTGTGATTCAATTCAGCCGAATCCAAATCTGAAGATCTGATGTGATTCAGAGAATCAGCGATTTAGCCACTGACAGCTTTACATGTTTTTTCTACATACCTCAAGGTACCAGGCACAGCTTGTGAACACTGCGATTGTGGGGTAGATGGAGCATCCCACAGGAGTGTGCCCCCCCCGGTGTGCTCAGCTGGGAACCAGGTCCCCTTCTGGGTCCATCACCGAGCACGCTGGCCCACCCGGCTTGGTGATCAGCCACAGACGGACCCTGGGTGCCCCCCCAGATGCAGGAGGCACCAGTCACCAAGCTGGTTGGGTGCAGGGGGGGCCTCCCAGCGTGCTCCCTGGCAGACAGGGAAGTGGACCAGAAGTGCTTCTGGTTCACTTCTGGGTCTGCTGCTGAGCATGCTGGCAACCCCCACCCCACACTCCCATGGGATGCTCCATCTGCCCCAGCATTGCAGCATTCATGAGCTGCCTGGTACCTTGAATTATCCAGAAGAAACATTTAAAGCTGTGTCTATATCTGAATCACCAATTCTCTCCAAATCGATTCAGAGGTTTCTGATTCAATTTGGAGAGATTAAAGGGTCTTCTGATTCAATTTGGATTCAGAGATTCAGCCACCAAATCAGGCCGAATCTCCGTTGAATCGAATCAGGGACCAAAGCTTTGCACAGACCTAATCTTTATCTAGCTGCCATTGAAGCCAATGGCAAATCTAGCAGCAGTCTTAGTTATACTCTCATTGGAATCAAAGGCTAAATTTCACCTTCTTCCTGCAAACAAACTTTGGAATCCACAAGATATTATTTGTGTGTTCATTATTGTGTGATCTACAGCTTTGAGATTATTTTGTTGGTGAAGCTGGCAGGCAAGACTGTAGGTTGTTTTTCCAAGATAAACATGTGAAATGCCTCCCATTGGACAACTGTGGCCTCGGCTACACCACAGTCTGATGGCTGGGAAATTGGACCCAGAGAGGAGTAGTCAATGGAAGTGAATCATTATGGTGCTCCATGACCAGTGGTGTCCCCTGTCAGAGCTGATTAGTTGAGTGCCTCGGTACAGTGGAACTTTCTAGCACAAGGCACGGTGAGACAGGGGAATTCTTGGCACGGTGGAGAGCCCCGGCGTGGAAAAGTTCCTGCTGTTCATATGCAAATCTACATACTCTAATTGGCCGGTTTCAAATTATTCCTACGTGGCGGCTGGCAATTGGCTCGCTAGCTGTATAAAGGGTTGGAGTCGCTTCCGCCCAGGTTGAAGAACTCCGTGCTCGTCTTGGAGTGGAACTTGGTGGTCTGATCACCTGCAACGACTCCCCGTCGACG
Source organism: Alligator sinensis (assembly GCF_000455745.1). Classification (NCBI taxonomy): domain Eukaryota; kingdom Metazoa; phylum Chordata; order Crocodylia; family Alligatoridae; genus Alligator; species Alligator sinensis. The sequence goes on from NW_005841921.1 coordinate 3,815,150, forward strand.
ACCTCCCGACGTACCCCCGTGTCCTGCATGCTCGAGTTAAAGATATCTCGTCTTCTAAGAGGTCCTCGGTTTAATTGGAACAGAAGTTTGAAGTCTGTAACTTTCTTCCTATGCTGTACATCGTGACAGTGTAAGTAAAGCCATCTTTTAACCAGTACGCGTTTGTGCCTAATTCTACTCCAGCGGTCGCAAGTACCCATCTGTACGTGCCGGGTTTGTGGCCACAACCCAGCCAACCCCTTCCCGGATCCCAAGCTTGGCCACCCACATCCCCCAAGGCTCTGTCCTTGGACCGGTTCTCTTTAACATCTTTATCAACGATGTGGACATTGGTGTCAGAAGCGCACTGGCCAAGTTTGCCAATGACACTAAACTTTGGGGCATAGCATCCACACCTGAGGAATGGGCTAGTGATCCCAGCTGACTTGGATAAGCTTAGTAAGTGGGTGGATATAAACCTGATGACATTCAATACCAAAAAGTACAAGGTACTCCACCTTGGGGGAAAAAACCCGCAGAATGCTTATAGGCTCAGTGGTGCTACGCTTGCTAGCACCATGGCTGAAAGAGACTTGGGGGTCACGATTGACTACAAGATGAACATGAGCCACCAATGCAGTGTCGCAGCTGGTAAAGCAAATAAAACTCTGGCTTGCATCCATAGATGCTTCTCAAGTAAATCTCAGGATATCATCCTCCCACTGTATTCGACCTTGGTGAGGCCACAGCTGGAGTACTGCATCCAATTCTGGGCTCCACAATTCAAGAAGGATGCCAAGAAGCTTTAGAGAGTCCAGAGGAGAGCCATGTGCATGATCAGAGGGCAGGGGAATAGGCCTTATGATGAGAGGCTGAGAGCTATGGGACTCTTCAGTCTAGAAAAGTGCAGGCTCAGGGGGGACCTGGTGGCTGCCTATAAGTATGTAAGGGGTGTGCATCAGGATCTGGGGGAACACCTGTTCACCAGGGCACCCCAAGGGCTAATAAGGACCAATGGTCATAAACTCCTCCATGACCATTTTAGGCTGGACGTAAGGAAAAACTTCTTTACTGTTTGAGCCCCCAAGGCCTGGAATAGACTCCACGCAGAAGTGGTGCAGGCACCTACTCTAGACTCATTCAAGAAATGTTTGCATGCTTATCTTGCTTGGATCCTTTGACCCTAGCTGACTTCTTGCCCCTGGGGCAGGGGGGCTGGACTTGATGATCTTCAAGGTTCCTTCCAGCCCTAATGTCTATGAAATTGATGAAACATAGATCCTCTTCATCCTTTTCAGAGGGATGTTTGTTGCCCTAGTGAGACAGTCACCCACTTGTACCCACTTTTGATACTACAGAAAACTTTAAGGATCCAGTGATCTCTGATTGACAAAAAGGAAGGGTAGGAAAGCTGGGGCAGGGGCAGGGAGGGGTGGGGAGGGTAGAGAGCACTGGAAGGAAGTGCATTGTCAACTTTGTCAACTAGGGGTAACTCTTAAAATGGTAAATACAACTTCAATGTTTACTGGTAGCATTTGTTCATGGCCTACCAACCCTTTTTCCTTTAAAACAAGGTTCCAGACAATTGCTTCAATCAGTGCAGCACAGCTGGAAAAGAAACCTAGCAATGGTGCGGATTTAGAGGGCCTCCGTGGAATTGGTTCTGCAAATCCAATATATTAATCGACTTTATGCTACTGCTTTGAGGGAATTCCCTCTGTGGGAAGTCACAGAAATTTCCTTTCCCTTCACCTCTTATCTGTCCTGCAGTAGTTGAACACAGTTTCTTTTTACTTCATAACTATAAGTAACACTTCTTTGGTTTTTTTAAAAAGCCTTCTCTTCTATCACCATGTACCATATAGTCTGTCTCCAGAAAAGGGATTTGGTCCCAGGGTTAAGTGTAAGCATTTTCAGTTTTCTCCTCTTCCATACCCAACAGTAACTGTTTAGGTCAAGTATCCAAAAAAAACAATGTCACCCAATTCCTCTTAATACATTTGCATATCTTCTGTGGCCACTGGATATTTTTTATAAATCTAATTAGGTGCAGTTCCTTTGGCAACCCATTAGAAGCAACAAATTGCTTTTCTCTCTACTGTCTGAGTGGCTTCCTTTGTCATTCCCTTAAAAACAGTTTTCCTTATGTTTGTGAATAAGTCAGTATACACAGTCTGGGCATAAATAAAACAGAATTTAATGTACTAGCTCATTGATAATATGAGCTGACAACAGCACTGGAAGTGTCATTCTTATTTGGGTGTGTGTCTTAAAATGACTGCTGTAGGAAACTCACTTTCCACAGCTTTTATGTTTGGATATAGTAGAAATAATTATGGCATAAGCATGCTACAGGCAGTGGAACAGACTTAGATCCAGACTAGGTGAATGGTAAATAAACATTGTTATTATTAAATGGCTGTTTGGTCATGTATGGGATACAGGTTTGATTCTATCTAATTCTAAATGGATGGCTGTCATATAAACTACTCTTGCAACTAGCTTCCTAGTTAGCAATACGTCAAGAATCAAGTAAATTCCTGAGAGTGAGCTAGGACCTAATCTGAATTTGGAAATGTTCAGAAACACATTAACTAACTTGATATTTAGCATCCAACATAAAATCCTGGCTACACTCAAGTCAAACCCTAGTTTTAGCTTTGCTTTCCAGAAAATCAGGATTTCTCTATGAGTGTAGGCAAGAACTACTATTGTTGTGTCAGCTGCTCATAATTAGTTTTGGGGCCCATCACAGTCAGCTGATGTGATGCTAAATCTGACATAACTTGCCTAAGCTGAACGTGAAGTCATGCTGAACACTGTACTAGTTAACACATGTTCTAGCGTGGTGTGAAGGTTCCAGTGTAAATGAGAACCAGAGAACCTTGGGCTACTACTGCTCACACTCTAACTGTTCTGTAGACATTTTCAGAGTCCCACTTTTAAAGCAGGTGTTATTCATAAATACTAAAATTCAAGCTCAGAACACACGGTATTGTACAGTATGGTGAAATGTGTGTTTTAACATAATAATTCAACAGGACTCTAATGAGAAGCTTCATGCAGCATGTACAACTGTGTATCTTGTTTCTCTGCCTGGCCAAGCTGCCTGGCAATTTATCGGAATGTTTTTTTCTTCTTCTTAATATTATTCTGTAAGACAATTCTGCCGAGATGCACATGGAACAGGAGAGAACAAGCTTATCCTGAGTTTACAGGAGCAGATAGTGGCTCAAGGCACCAGGCTTGCATTTCCAAGACAGACTTGTTTTGTTTTTCATTTCTGTGAAAAATGTGGGAGCGCTTTATCAATGCTCCTAAATGTGAGGGATTAATGTTACGAATAGTCATCATTCAAGCAGGCCTTATTCTCAGCTTTGTACAGGCCCCCACCTGCAGCCTACAGCTTTCTACCTGTTTGAGCCTCTTTTGAGAACAAATTGTGAATTTTGTCCAACAACTTGGTGATTTTGTGGTGTTCAACAAGGAAATCAGACTGCAGCCAACAAATTCATTATCACTTGTGACCTAAATGAGCAGGATCTTTTTTTTTTTTTTTTTTAATTAAGGTAAGCCAATTTTGAGACCTCTAAACCTTTCCAATATCACCATTTAATTGATGGACTATGTAATTACACTCAGTGTTTTTCCTTCTAATACTGTAAAAAAAGAAAGCATTTACTTCCTACAGCACATCTAATAGCATTATAGTTAGGAAGGGTACTTTTGGATTTTTGTTTTATTGGTACATTGGGGTCAAAGGGTGGACAAAATAATGCCCAAGCGATTTCTTGTGGGTGGCTAGCAGGTTCCCAGGAGAGGAGAAGGATATGGTGAAAGGTAAGTCAATGCTTTTTAAGATAAAGTGTCAAATCTGATCTTTTTACTGAATTTTATTTGCTCCTTTGCAATGAATTACTTTGCATCTTTAAGGACTGCTGTATTTGACAAAATGTGTGGGTTTTACTTCACAAGAGAGGATAAAAATGTTTTCTGTAGTTCCAAAGTGATCTGATGTGGCCTGTAATTACATCTTGGATGCATCTTGCCTCTTTAGTACAAAAGAAGGTGACTGGATATAATAGGGATAAGAAGTGAAAACATCATATACAATAATGATCATTTATGCTACTTGCTGGATTGGTAAGAAGATGCAAAGCTTTTTGGGACAGGTAAAGTAAACATTGATTTTTTTGGTGGGGAGGAGGAATGAGGAATAGATGGTAGATGAATAATTTTGATAGGAATCAGGTTTAAGCTTAGAGTTTTACATTCAGGGTGTTAAACAAGGTTTTACTGGATTCGGACTTAACAGTAATATTCCTTATAACTGTAGGAAATCTATGAAATGCTGCTGTCAAGACAAGTGAAAATATCATTCTTCATCAACATCCAATGTAATTTTAATTAGCCAGAGCAAGAATCACTGAGAAAATTCTATACATAGTTATAAGACAGTCAGCCAATATTAGAAGTACCTCTCTCCAAATTCCTTGCACTGTTTTTTGTGCTGCTGTCTTTCTATTTATACTTTAATAGTCTTTAAAAAAGGTTTACCCACATGGCTTCTACCTTCTTTCAGGAAGGTTAACTGCTCGTTTCAGAGCTGATAATGCTTTTGTGGAAATTAGCCAAGAGTAAGTGATACAGTTGATAATATCTCCCAGGAAATGGATAACCTCCAAGACAGGTTCAGCTATTGTTATGTGGGGTGTGGTTAGGAAAGATCCTGGGTAAAACCTCCATTGTATGTCACCCTCCTACCCCCTCAAAATGTACTTATATTTACAGAACCTCTTCAGAATAATGTTGTCTTCTCATGTGCAAATAATATCTGTAAGGGACATATTTTCCTTGTATCTTCCCTATAGCACCCACTCATAGCCAGAGGAGTTTTTAAAAAAGCAGGTTTCTTTTTATAGGCTAAGTGATGACATAAGCATAGGTAAAATGGCTTGGTGCTGTTCAAGAGACTGTAGCCACCTTTTGTCACCCCCATTTTTTCAGCTTCTAAACAGATAAACATTTGGAAAAATAAGCCTGGAATACTACTGAGCTGACCTTGAAGAAAACATGTGCAGTAATGTGGAAAATGTTTTATTTAATAAAAATGCTGAGTCCATTCCCTCCCCAAGGACCAGATGCTGCATTCAGTCTGTGCACAGTCAACTCCATCTAATATTAATAGAGGTTGTCATGTGCAAAAGTCAAAGACAGTAGCTGGTCCAAAGCTCTTAAACCACATGATGGCCATGGATATGGTGTCAGTGGATCCCAAAATAATGGTCCAGCTTGTCACAGTGTCAAAGGACAATCTCCTCTTTTGTAGCAGCTCTTGCTTGGTCTGTGGCACACCCTTATATTACTGACAAATCTCTCTCTCCCTCTCTACTTCCCAGCATGCACAATCTAGGACCCCTTTCAGTAACATTGAGCATTAATACAGGGACTTTAAAGTGAAGCAAAGGTCTTAGGAAAATTGAGGTTGTTTACAGGATAAAAAAAAAGAAAAGAAAACTTAGGGAAAATATATTTGATCAAACACTATCTCTTTCTCATATGACATTTCAGCATTAACCAAACAGTGTCAGCCATGTAGTTTATAGACCTCTCATCAAACCTCCCCTATTAGAAATCCATTTGATACCAAGAGGGTTGAATTTGGATCTCTGAATTGGCACGAATATGTTAGCTGTGGTCCAGGTCAATATACCATATTGTTGTAACAGCGTGGCGAATTGTAGCTTGTATCAATGAGCAGCATTGTTAGGTCAATTTTAAACCAGATCCTTAAAGTCAATGTAATTATGCAAATATTGACCTTGCTATTAGCACTTTTGCCCTAATAGCTCTATTGTATATTTTACAAATGAAGTTACTGTCACATTTCATTATGCTGTTTACTGACCCGTTGCTTAAGAGGTACTATTATAGCTCTCAGGTATGGGTCATTCGGTCTTGTCATATTAGTATGCATTCCCACAAGTAAACTAAGTACCTCTACCTAACAAAATCTTTTTTACAAATCTGTACAGCTGTGTGGCTTGTTTTTGGTATTATGTTTATGTTGTCAAATGTTGTGAATTTTACACAAAAATATTTTTCTCAAAATTATTTGTATGAGATCTTCAGGCACTCTGATCTTTCCCAAGTTTTTATTTTGAGAGCTTTAAAAATGAAGCATGAAAGAATGGAATAATTTAGGGAGTCTGATGGGAGACCAGGTGACAGAGAGCTACAGACCTCATCCTAGATGGGATTGATTGGATAGAGGGAGGGCCATATTAAATATATGATTTCCGTAGTTAATTAATCCTCATTGCCCAGTCAGTTGTACTGCTGATCAAATACTGCATATAGGTGCTAGATTGAAATAATGGCATTCAAAGAGCAGTATTTACTGAGGGTCCTCTTTGATCAGGTTGACTACTAGGAGTTCATTACTTTAGTAAAGATGGAAGAGTAGTTCAAGCATCAGTTTCCACAAAGCAAAAGCAAGCAATGAATGGCTTATGAACATGACTAGCTCTAGATGCTGGCTCTGGAAAGCATCTAAGGTCCTGATCTAGAAAAAGGTTTTACCCAGGCAGGCGACTATATCCATGAAGAGCTCAATGCAGGCACAAAACATCTATCTAGATGAGTTGTATCCACAGAATAATTCTGAAAATGTCACACCCATGAGCTACATCATGAGCTTTTCTGGGCTTTTGTTTCTAGTCAGGCAAGATCTGGTACTGCAGAAGCATCTGCTTTGAATTTATTTCAGTGTTGTTATTTAACTCCTTGAATCAGAGGTGCAAAGTATTGAGGCATGTAAATGCTCTGAGAAGCCGATCAACTTAGGCCAAGTGCTGGGCTATGGAATCCACAGTGCATTACATAAAGGAAAATAACCATCTCTCTGGGAACTGGCCTGGGAACTTTGCCTCAGAGAGCTCTTAATGGTAAATTAAACCAATGTAACTACTGACAGTGCTGTCTGTTTTAAAAAGTGATATCACAATATCAGTATCTCTGGATAAATATATGCTGCTTCTACAAGTCTTTTTGTCATGGCCTTTTCAAATATAGGTTTACTATAATGTTCTATATTGCTTAGAGGCCAGGTACAGACATTATGTTTTTACGAGTATAAGTGATCAGAAACTGGTCCATACCTGTAACAGAACAGAAGTTCAGCACACAAAACTAGAACAGAAGTACCCCTAGCAGAACAGAAGTTCAGCACACATAGACTGGTTTAAAAATGGCAGAACCTGGTCTAAGATTCACCCCGAGGGTGAATGTGTGTCCTGTTCACTACCAATCTAAACTATGCTGCTGACAGAATACCATGTGACTTTGATCGGTTCCATCTTGGGCTTTTTCAGTGTGCGTACCTAGCTACTGAGTACAGCATTAGTTCAGCCAGCTATCAGTTTTAACACACATTTGACACTGACTTCAGTGGAAGTTTTCTGGGCATGGAAGTCAGGAAACTGCCCATGTTACAGCACTCATAGAAGGTGTGAGAAAACCATTCTAGTACTGAGAATTGGTCTAGATCTGCTCCCATTGAAACCAGTGTGAGTGTTACCATTAATTTTAGTGGGAGCTGGGTGAGGCTAACAATCAGAGGTATAGCAGGGACAGCTCCATGCCATGGGCAGCAGTAGCACATAAGACAGCACCAGATTGATGTGGTGCTGTCAGTGGCAGCACAGCCATCACCAGCTGTGCCAGTAGCTATTTGTACCCTCTCATCTCTCGCCAAAAGCTGGTGCCTTAGTCGACCCCCTTAGTTTTGCTACTGCCTACAATGAGAAAATTGAAAAATGTATACTCAGTTGACTTCATTGTCATGGCAGAAATGTTCCCAGGTAGGGGGAAATAAAAGTTTCAATTTCCAGTCCCTGGGTAATAGGAGAGTGATAAGTGCCAGACAAAGAGACAGGAGTTGAAACTCTAGACAAAAGGAAATCTCTCTCAAAAGCCATGCATATATCTGCAAATATGGTATTGGCTCTAGCACCCGGTTGCCTCATCTCCCTTGGACAGTCTTTGCTATTCTAATCTGTGCAATTGCAAGGTTTTTCCTGGATACTCTGATTGTTCCATCCACTGGGCTGGATTCTGAGCTTCCCGTACTGCCCCTCCGACTCTCAGTGTAAGATAGATACTCCCCTTAAGGAAATCACAGGTATAGCTGTGCCAATAACCAAGGTCTTATTTATCTTCAAAGGAAAACCTTCCACAGATGAGGTGAATTATACTGAGTGCTTGGCAGTCTCCTTTACAAGCCTGTATTAAACATAGAGAAATATAAATTACTAAGATCAAAATCATCTCTAGACTAATATTTAAACTTCTTGGAGTTACAGTAACACTTGGCCCAGCCCACAGAAACATTTGCCACCAAAATCCACCATTATTTTAAGACTAACAAACCCCCAGGCAAAAGAGCTTCAGCATTCATTTTTCATTACAAGGCACGTGTTCCCACAGATGTCTGTAATCCAAATATCCCACAGAGACAGTGCTGTTGTGCATGGAAATCATTTGGTCCTAATTCCCATGGAGCCCAACTTTCTGTTCATTTCCAGAGGAAACTGGTCTATGTGTACCCGGCCTAAATGAATTCTGTTAGCCCATAATGGTCTACTTTGTCATTCCCAGTGGTGCCCTTCACTACTCAAACAGGATTTGGCTTCAAGAGGAGGAAGGGGAGAGTGAAATACAAAATTTTAATCTTAAAAATATTCTCCAGTTAGTTTAATAGAACTGAACCTAACAGAAACATTGGCAAATCACTGTAGGGAGGATTCCTAGGGAAGAAACTGTCAGATTTCAGTTTTGAATTCTGCAATGAGATCTAGACCACTTCATCTACTAAGAGTTGTATTGCCTTTAGTGATGCTTTGTGTGTATACAAGATTTTGCCTGCATTATTGCAGGACTGGGAAATTATATATAGTTTTACATGGCATGCTATGTGGGTCTTTGCTTGACCAAGTGGATGGATACACTCTTCAATCTATTACCTATAAGATAAATGTGACACTGAGCTTAATCTATTCAATTTTGATTTGAAATAGTTAAGACAGTGCGTAGCCCTTATAGCCCTTATATGTATGCACTTAAATAATTTTAACTCTTGTTTAAATCAGTTTATCTTGTGTTGATAACTGATTGAAGCAAGAATTAAGCCAGTTCAAGTTCATCACAGGTAGGGGATTTGCACCAATTTATCTAGGTCAGTTTTCAAATTGATTTTGTTGACCCTGTGCAACATTTTTTGTATAGGTAGAGTCCAAGAGCTATTGAGCACCACTATAGTAACAATCCCCATTTGTGTCATATTGTGTTTATTCCCACTCTACATTTTTACCAGCTCCTGAACACTTTATGAACCACTGTTTGAATTTATAAATCAGGAGGGGAAAGAAAATAAAAGAAGGGAGTCATGTAAATAGCAATTCCTTTTCTTTAATCCGGCCTGTTGTTGAAAAGCACATTAAGCTGCTGGTAGATAAATATTTCTGGAGTCAAGAACAGAGACGCATGTGACATTTCAATTACCAGTGTACATATTTAAATGTAAATAAGTGACTTCTTTCTTTACTCTATAATTCAACAAACCTTACAATTATGATCTTATGATGATATTTTCATAGAACTTGTAGCAACATATGGCACATCAATAAGCATACAAGGCAAGAAATGAAATTAAGAATTTCTGTGATGCTTGTGTGTTTGTGACTACATTATAACCTTTTTGTGCTTTAAATAACTCATTTCTTAATTTACCAGTTTACATAACTGGAATTAATTTATAGTGTGCAAAACTTTATGCCTAGTATTTTGATTATGTATGGTTTATATCGGATGCAAAGATTTTTGTTGTTAGTGTCATGCAAAGTAAAAATACAGTGTTTCCAGAACTAAAAATACTAATAAGAACTGCATATGGCTGCTTAGTGCAAACTTGTTTTAGTTATCCACATCTACTGATAAAAGGAACAATCTGGTAATGAAGTCTCAGAACATTCTGATCCTGGTTGAGGCAATCTGAATTTGAACTGACTTGTAACATTTAGAACATTTCTCAACGTCTGTGAATCAGTTCATTAGGAGCAAGGTTTAAAACTTGCACATGGGAAAATTCAGGCTTCACAGTACCTGTCTCTGATTCAGCATGGTATCTAAACACATGCCTGACATTAAACATAGACTGGCCTTTAAGTGGGATTACATGCGTGCTGAAAATTTAACATGTGCTTAAGCCAACCTTGGAACTGCAGACTGGCGAAAGAATAAGCATTGGAACTAGACAGCTCAATGGAGAGTTAATGGGATACAGAATCTCTAATCTCCAGGCTTTTCTGTCACTCCTGTTAGTGAGTGTTATTTTTTGAAAGATGATCCATAGCTTGTGTGCAATGACTTGCTAACCTCAAGCCAGTTGCTGCCAGGTAGGTGTTAGTACCTCTTAATATCATCATAATTGTCACTACATTGGCACATGTTCAGTTAAAGGTGCCATGGGGCCTTTCACTGGGTCCTAATTCCTGATCCCAACAATTACACTGCCTGCCATGCCACATGTACATGGCAAGATGTTTAATTATGGATCAGGGATCACATCTGAATCATGCCCTTTCTACTATAGGGAAAGCCAGAGATCATGATCCTGGGCTCACTGTCACTGGCAAGTTGAAAACCAAGTTCCCATAGCCTAGTGTGAACTGGGACTGTCCCAGGGCCGGTGCAGACAATCACCTGATTGTCAGCCTCAGGCCTGGAACAGCTCAGGGCAAGTTTGAGATTCCAGGCTGTTCCAGGGCTGGAGCACACAATCAGTTCATTTTTAGCCCAGCTCAATCCTGGATCTGGGTTGAGAGATCCCAGGCTATCTGAGCTAGGGCTCAAAATCAGTTTTTTGTCAGCCAGTGGGGGGGGGGG
>NW_005841921.1:3826103-3857484 GCF_000455745.1 Alligator sinensis
GGTGAAGGGCTTCCCCTGCCAGAATTTTAAAACCCTGCACCCAGCAGCTCCAATGGAGCTGTACGGTTTGGGGGATACTTCAGAGTCTTAAAGTCCTCAGTGAGAGGCCTTTTGGCTCCCCTTGAAAGGATATTTTGATTTTTCCACCCACCTCCAGCCCCCTACCTCCCTACTGGGGCTGCCCTGGTGGGGCAGTGCCAACAGGCATGGGCTGACATGGGCTGATTCTGACAATCAGCTGATTGCCAGAAATTAGTCCCCGAGAGCCCCTGTATTTGCTCATGCCACATTCAATTTAAGGCACAATACCAACCAGCCATAAAAATGTTCTACATTATATGTGGACCATTTTGATTGCTGTTTGCCCATTTTATGACACTTAAATTGGATGCACATGTACCAATTAATAGGTTAGTTATGGCATAAATGTAACATAAAATGGGCCTGAAGTCTTACAAATAGTTCAGTCAGCACACAATTTGCATTGCTGTTTGAACTGGAGGACAAGGTTCATGCAAAACAGGGTTATGTTGGAACGTGGGGAAGCTTGTACTATTATATTTTAAGATGAAGCTCTGTATCTACCTTGCAGATAAATTCAGACTTCAGTTTCAGTTTCTTTTAGTCTAGCATGATTTGTAATTGTTAAGATATCTCTAAAATGAAAGCTAGGAAGAAAGATCACTCATACTAAATATCATTGAATTGACTAGAGTTTGTGTGTCATACAAGAACTTGTTCCTTTTGTGCAGTTTTTCATCCATTAAAAAGGTCCTTCTGAATATCTGAGGAGGATTCACACATCTTAGGTACAAAATTACCGCTAGATTTTTTTCATCACTATTGGTTGCTCCTCTCTCTCTCTCTCATGCACTTGAATATAGAAATTGTAACTGAGCTGAGTTTCTGATTTAATAAATAAAATGACAAGGAGGCAAATAAGCTATGCATGAAAGTGAGTACTATATACCTTACCTATTTATATGCAGCACACTCACCTTTTCCTGAAAATGAGCTATGGAACATGGGTGGGTGGTGGGGGGGGTGGGTTCTTAACCATGTAAACTGATTCTGGTCTGTTTGGTTAAAAGGAAATATCTTTTTTTCTTCATTCTGCCTTCCCAGCTTAAGGTGGAGATCTTATTTGGGGGCATGTGGAATGCAAATAAATATAGCAACTGGAATGGGATAGTAAAATTTCTACCAAGCCTCTAAGAATACTATATTTTGTAATATACAATTTAGACTTTGATACAAACTGGGTACATCTACATGATACACTGACTGCACAGTAGCCAAAAAGTACTGTGCAGTAGTGTGTCACAGCATGGACAGTGCTAATATGCTTATGCACACTATTATTAGGGTACTGCACAGTAGCATCACTTAAAAGATGTTCACCAGTGCTACTGCACAGTAACTCCAGTTACTTCGCATTTATTTAGTATTTGCAAATACAAGTACTAAATAAATGTGCACTAATGACTGCCCAGTAGTGTCTTGTGTAGCCCATGGTATTGCTATCTGAGGGAAACTTACCATACCATGCCTTTCACTAGCAGCTTCCTTACTGCAGTGCATTATGAGACTCAGTGCATTAGCTTCTCTATTCAATAAATGTACAGTATCCCAGACATGTTGATGTGCTCTGGTGCTTAGTTTTGGAATCAAAGCTTGATCCAAGTCCAGACTTGTCCCTTATTCATGGAGGATTGGTTCTGAAGTTTGGATTTAGTAATTCTTTGCAAAGAATAGCAGCTTGTTTTATTCTGAGCCACAGGTTTAAGGAGACTGATTTACAGTTGCTGCTCTTCATGTCAAGGCAAGTGTTATACACAATATATGAAGTTTAGTGTAAATAATTTAACTAGCCTTTGAACATGAAAATGGCACATGATAAAGTAGCAAAACATAACAAGTTTCCAGCCCAACATAACACTGAGTAGTCACTCTAGCTAAAACAAACAGATTTTCTTCTGAAGTGAAATTGATTTAAATGTGAACATCTATCAGGCTACACCATAGCAAAAGAATTCTGGCATCAAACTGCATTTACAACTGATCAACAACTGCAACTGTTTGCAGATGTAATAGACTGCATACCAAGAAAAGATTTAGGAAGGATAACTTACAAAAGAGAAAATGGATTATACAGTGATAAGCATTAGTGACGAAGATTTGCTGGCATCTATGACATATTTATTATTTGACAGGGAAGTACAAAATGCTTTTCACAATGATATTAATAGCCACATCTTTTTAAAGAAACTAGGTCAGATCTTGAATTGGCACAGCTTCATTAATTTAAATCCACTACATTTTTACTATTTCTTGTACTCCATTTATTTACTCATGTGCAGGATCTGAGAGTGATCTTCCCTCACATTCCCCTCCCCCCTCCCTTTCCTCCTCCAAGCATTGCAAAAGAAACTCCTGAATCATCTTCTTATAAATATCACTTCAATGGTATTGAGCATGAGTTACTTTTCAGCTGCAAACTCTTATTTCCTACACATTCTTCTTCAGTTTCAAGTAAAACTGAAAGACCTAGCATTCTGTCAGAGGAAAGAGTTTTTTAATGATAACTTAATTTCTGAACAAGTCAGATGAAGACTACTGCAAGTTTATCACTGCCTGAATGGTGAAACTAATAGCAACACACAGCAAAAAATGAGAGGCTCTTTTTATGAGCCAAAATCTCCAGGAAGAGCTTCTGCAGTGCAGTTCTCCACTAAATAGATCTTGGTTGAATTGTCACAAGGATTCTTTGTGTACTGAAAAGCCTTAGGCACAAGATTATGTGTTCTTGCACATCTTATTTTAGGCATCAGCAGCAGTGTGTATGGGAGGCAAATTTACTATTAGAATTATCAATAAAACATAGTTGAGTTTCTGTCTGTTAAATTAGTAATCATGAAAAAAGCTCCCAAGGTTTTCTTTCCTTCTTTTTTTTCTTCTTTTTAAAAAATTATTACAAAGATACTTTTTAAATTTTGCCTTGGGTGAAAAAGCAGTCTCTAAAGACTGCCTGTGCTTAAGTGTCTCTAAGGTACCTTACGGCCTTATTGTTGGCCTCCAGTATCAAGGGAGACCTAAACTAAAATCTAATAATGGTTAAGCTAAATGCCTTCCAGTGCTGTTTTGGGCTTGTTCAATCAAAGATGCCCTTCATGGGGGGCATGGTTTTTTAGCAAGCTGAGGGATGGAGGGAAAATGAAAAAGTCTTTGTTTATCTATTCATTTGCTTTTGTAAGGACCACTGTCAGTTTTACTTATAATTGAGTGGCTTTAGTTGCTCCCTAATTAAGCTTATAAAGTTCTCTTTTATAAAGCTATTTTCAAGACTACTCCTTCTAAATGCCCTTGAAACAATCTGATATACCTGGAAGTCTGTATGTGGCCTGTGTCTCCTAGGATATATATTTCTGTGAAGTTGGGTGAAAATAATTTTCCCTCTTAAAATTATCCTAGTGCTTTTTGTAACTCCTTAGAATTTTCACCTGGATACTCCAGATTTGTTTAATTTGGCTGGTCTTTCTGAGGAGAAGGATGTCTGAGCATTTTGGTGGGAATATGGGGGCTAAAGAGCTGTTTTTTGTGTCTAAAATTATTGTTTGTAGTTTAAATGTTTAGAAATACAAAGTGAGCTGTTCCTGTAGTGATCTGAGATGGGATAGGTGGAAAGAAAAAGAACGGTGGTGGAAGGAGGGAGAGAGGAATGGGAGGCAGGTGGAAGGCTGGAAGTTAGTGTCACATTTTTCATCTTGTGTGTGGCTGGGATGATCAGGAAAATAGTGGTACATGGAGAGGGAAAGCCAGAAGTGCAGGTGACCCTGGGATTGTAGGAGAAGGAATATAAACAGGAAATACAGTTGGTACTTCCTTTTATTTCTTTGTGTACCACTGAATTATACTTTTTCATTTAGGACCACCAGACACAAAGCAAAGTAAAAAAGTAATCCCCGATGACGCAAAGAAAAAATGAATTCCCATTTATATCAGTGCTTTGATGTAAACAGTAGACCATAGTATAACAATTAAGAAAAAGGAGAATAGGTGACATGCTCTTGTCTTCACCTTTATGCTGCAAGCCCCGTTCACTCAATGCTTAACTTTTTGAGCACACTGCTGATTCCATTGAAGTCCTTTCTGGGATTACTTGCATGCTGACACTATATGAATGGCACTCACAGTGCGTGGGTCAATAGTGATTTAATTAGTCATAAAACAAATCTTAAAATTAATATGGTCATGTGGTAATGGTGATTTTGGTGTCCAATACTTGCTCCTTGGGCTTTGCCCTTACCTTTGCATGCAGTTTGCAATATTCATGGCAACTAGAACTATGTTCTTGATGTCTATATTATTGCTCTCTTCTATGAGAGTGCCCAGAATATAAATGTTATTCAGTCATTCAGTCTGAATTCCAGTCTTGGCTTGATACATATTTCAGGTATTGGACTCATATATTTGTTGTAGATAATGGTCATTTTTTTGAGTTAGCTCTTTCTGAGGTAATGTATTTGAGGTGCATAGACAAAAATGATTTCTTATATAAAATTACTATGGTAAGTCATCTCACCATAAATCCCATATGGTAGCCCTACACAAAAAATAGTGGATGGTTGTGATGGAGAGAGTTTTAATGCAGAAGGCTAGATACTACCTCAAAAGTTACAGGCTTATGGGAGGGGAAATGAATGCTCATATAGGTTAAACTAGTCCCTCCACGCTGCTGGTTGGTGCAGTGAAGTATATGGTAATTGCTTTGCTGTCACCTCATTCAACTTTCTGGGTAAGTTAGCTCTACTATCAGCACTAACTTGTATGTTCTGGTGAGACTGCAGGAAATGGAAGGACCGTGGTTGTGATGAAACCCCACAGGGGCAGCTAGAAAGGAAGGGTTACATTCTTCCCTTTCAATTGGGCCCCTGAGTATGGCCTAGCCATAATTTAGCCCGGTGGAACTTAACCAAGTTTGATTGACCCTAGAGGAGTTTTCAGGGGTCATATCAATTGATCCTAGGATAATATGTATATATATTTTATATTTGCCAGAAAAGATACATAGAACATATTGATGCTACCTTTTAATACAAACTCAGCTGTTTGATGATCAGCAGTGACTATTTAAATTGACCAATCTACCTCACCCTGGCTGGAGATCAAGGGATCAGCACTTAATTTCATTCCTTGAATAAAGATTTTTTTTTTATATCCACATGGAAATATCAGAACATGAAAGGTTAAATCAATATGGAGTTTTACATTGCTTAAAGGGCATTTGCATCAAAGCAGCCATGAATGCAATTCACTTGTTTAATGAATTTTTTATGCTTATTTAATGAATTTCACAAAGGTTTGGTGTTTTTCATAAAATGGATAAGGACTTCCAGTTTTATGAAATAATAAAAATGGAACTGAAGTTATGAAATGAGCAATCTCATTAGTTAGGCATGATATATTCATATGAAAGTGTACATGTTTCAGAATTATTGCAGCAGCTCTGTTGCTATAACTATAACTTGTTATAATAGTATTGCAAATATGCCTTTAGTTAAGATATCAAAAAGTGACAGAAGGAAATTACATTTTGATTGCTAATAATGATTTAATTAATACTTATTTCATTTAATGTAATTATAGGCATATTGTTTCTTTAGAAAGGCATGCTGGTATACTTTTATGGTTGATATTTAGACTGATACAATACTATTTCCTCCTCTCTCCCCAGTTTTTGGTAAATTTCTAGCTTAATTTTGTGTTGGGTGGCCCCTTGCCCTTTCAGTTTTATTATCTTGGTGAACAGAGGAAAATATTACATTCATCAGTCAATACTAAGAACATGGCTTCTGTTAGAGCTTTCTTTGGTTCTTCTGTAATTTAATTTACTTTTCAGAATAGCCTTCTCATTGTTCAAACTTCTCCAGATTTGATGACACTTCAGGAACGGAAAGAAATTGCATGAGCATCTCTTCAATTTAACTAACTTTTCTGGGTCACTAGCCACATTGTAGCAATGTCACTTGCTGGCAGGAAGTTCTGATCAGTTTCCATATTCTGAGTCCTTGAATCCATATGCTAGCTCAGAAATTATGAACATTTTTTTCTGCATCAGCACTGAAGTTGGATATTACAGAAAACATAGAAAGGATTGTATTTTCTTTCCTGTTTAAAGGATGGACATATGGATTCTTCCTAAGCTGCTATTTCTTAAGCCGCTAGCCTGAATTTATGCCCAGGAGATGTCCCATTGAGTTCATGGGCTTCCTGCATCCATCAAATTATTCATGCATGCAAATGTTTGCACGACCATGGCTTTAGGTGGTGATCCTTCAGATCATTGTTATGGACAGACTCACACTGATCTTTGTGTCCCTCTGTATGGGCATCAGGTTGCAGTTCTGATAAACCCTGGTGACCTACTTTGAAAATATATCCCTTGTATATTAGTCACCCAAATTTTTGTACAGCATAGTCGATGGGAATATTGATTTGAATTTATTTGAATTTGAATTTGATTTGAATTTTGATTTGAATTGAATTTTGAATTTGAATTGTATTTGAATTAGATTGAATTTTACTGCACAGAATGTCCTCATTTATTCCTCACCCATATATTATGAAGAAATTCTCTCCTTTCCATTTCCTTTTAGCCATTATAAAATGACTTCTGACTACTGTACACAAAACAGCTTTTAAAATATTTTATAACAATAATATAAATACCCTAAAATCAGGACAACAATACAGAAAGAAATGAAATAATTCCATCTTCCTGACCCTGTGGTTTACACTTTGAACATTCTACCAAGGCAGCAGGCTATGATACTGCAGTAATAAAAGATAAAGTGAGACTTTCAAAATTAATGATCTTGCCTCATTAGGGATCCACTGTGAGGTACTTTTATAACTAATCTTGTTAAGTATACATATTAAGACACAACAAGGCATGCAACACGGTGGGATAATGGTCCATCGTCAATGGTTATTAATGGAAAATAGCAAACTAACGCCTTTTCACTGATGAAGTGTCATTCTCCTACTGTTAGGCACGCTCTGAAGCTTCTCTTGTGATTATCAGTTTACCCAAATAAGATACATTATTTTAAAAAACAGCAATGGCAAATACTTCTGATGTATCACCTCAAACTAGATTTGAAAAAAAATCAGTAAAATGAAAAGGCACAGAAAACTAATAAAAAGGGTCTTTCTGCTCAGCTAGATGAAGGTGTATTTGCAGAGGAGGTAGGAATACCATCAGAGAAGGGGCCACATGTGGTCTGGAATATGGCTAGATCAGGATCAAAAGTGTAGTGGTCTGAGCAAAAACTGAAGTCCAAACAATAAACTGAGATCTAGAATTGCTTCTAAGTTGGAGTTGAGGAGCCAAGAGGAAGAACCAGGAGCCTGCTGTGCTGAAGACCAAGGCTGGAGCTGGAATCAAGCATGGAAACTGGCAGAAAGGGCTCAGAAGGGCTCTCCGTAGGAATTGAAGGTAAGGCTGGGCTGGCAATGTGGACAATGCTATGACTTAGCAAGGCCACTGAGGTTCAAAAGAAGACTGAGTAATGACTTGGCAGTGCATGATTCAATTCTCTAAATGGCTGACTGAGGAATTGTTATGGTTGTGTAGGGGTAAGGTTGCACATGGAGTGTGACCTAGCTCAGTTATATTGTGCTGAGGATATAGTTATAGGATATTCTGGCTCCCTGGCACACGCTTATCACACATGCAAGCTTTAATATACCTAGCTTTTGTATGTGACAGTCAGTAAAGCAGATGTGGAAGCAGACTTCTGCATGGGCTGTACAAAACCACTGAGGGTCTTGGGCTGGGATCATACTCTGAAGTCCATGCCACCATGACTTCTCCACTCCTTTTTTACCCATTCTGCCCAGATTAAAGCCACTTTGGGCATGGCTAATTGTTACTGGACTTTAGTGTTAGAATTCAGGTGGTGGCACTGAAGACATGAAAATGGCTTGGACAAGAATAGTCTATTCTCTGAAGAGAGTGTTTATTGAATATAGCAGTTTACAACTTTAAGAAAAAAACAAAGAAACAACAGAAAATTCTGCCTAAGTCAAGACAACAAAATAACTAGGGCTGTAGAGTGATTAAAAAAAATAATCACGCTTAATTGAGAGATTAAAAAAATAGTTGAAATTAATCACAATTTTAATCACACAGTTCAATAATAATAGAATCCCAATTTATTATAAATATTTTTGGATGTACACACATGTACACAACTCCTGGACAGTTCCCAAGACCTGGCCTTCCAGCCCATGCCACCCCCATATACTTACCTGCATCCAGCTGATGAGTCTGCTCCCAGGACGTGTGTGTGTGTGTGTGTGTGTGTGTGTGTTGGCAGCAGCGAGGGGGGAGGAGCTGCTTTTGTCCTGGCAGCACAGGCAGGCATGCAGCAGAGAGGGGGAGGGGCCGGTTTCCCCCCAGCACCAGCAGTGATTAACGTGCATTAAAAAAACGAACGCAAAAACAAATTAACGCATTAATCACGTGCGATTAGTTGACAGCCCTAAAAATAACATAAAGAAACAGCCCAAAATTCTGCCTAAATGGAGGCACAATAAAACAAGATAGAGAAACTACAGAAAATCCTGCATCAGTCTTACACAGTCCTGAGGACAAAGTATCTTCCTGCAACCAGATATTTAGAAGGTTTTCTTGGGGGTATGCAGATCTTCTTGGCAGGTGAGGCAGAGGTTTCACAGGTTTCATCTTTACTTACACTTTTATGGGCGATCTGCACCCCTGTTCTCTGCTTGGTTGCTTTGACAATGGCACATCTTTCATGTCTGTTGCCCTTCTCATGACTTTCATGTCTCTGGTCACTTTTAAGAAGTGTATTCATATGGTATGGGTGTGCCCACTTAAGCAGCCTGACTCCCTGCTCGGGTTATCCATTTAGCAACTTTTCTTATCTGGCTACAGAGTTAGTTAAAGGGCCAGAAACTGTTGTGATTGGTTATGACTGTGCCATGTATTTGCCAACACTAACCACAGCACAATAATGCCATCATTTGCTGTGTATACATCACTAAAGTAATGTCACTCAACTGTGCTGTGTAATAGGGTTGTGCAAAACTTCAGGTCCTGATTTGATCTGGAGGAGATTCGGCCTGAATCGGCAGCCAAATCTCTGAATCTGAATCAAATTAGGAGACCAATAAAAGTGTCTGAATTGATTTGAAGTTCTTTGAATCAATTCAGAAAAGGTTTGGGGAGATTCAGGCAGTCCCCACTTGCTGCTGCAGGGAGCTGGACCTGGACTCCATGCTAGTAAGTAGGAGGGAGGGGAGTGGGGGCAAGAGGATGTGGTAGGGTACCATGTGGGGACCCCCACCAGGCCCCATCTTCTGCTTGCTCCCCCAGCCCCCCTGAGCATCTCATGACCCCGCCCGCTGTCCCAGCTCCCCCCGTGGCTGCCCCGCCCAGCCCCAGCTCCCAATTCACCAGCTACTTCCAGGTGGGGGGGCAATCCCCACTGTCCCCTGCTGCCCTGTGCTGTGTGGGGGGCTATGCCATGAGCCCCCATTCCCAACATGTTCTCCCAGCCCCCTACCCCGCCCCACCTCCCAGTCCTTTAAAAAAACACAAAACTCCAGCTCACCAGTTGCTACAGCAGCCTCAGGGCTTCTGGGGGCTCATGGTAGAGATTCCCATGCAGCACATGGCAGTGGAGGGGCAGCAGGGATCACCCTCTGCCTGGCAGCAGCTGGTGAATCGGGGCTTTTTTTGTTTTTTGTTTTTTTTTAAAGAGCCAATGCTGGGGCCAGGCAGGGCAGCCATGGGGAGCTGGGAGAGTGGGTGGTGGATGGGAGCTCATGGTAGAGCCCCTCCCATGCAGTGGGGGGCAGTGGAGGACAGCTGGGATCACCTCCCTGCCTGGAAGCAGCCAGTGAGTGCCGGGCTGTTTTTTTTTTAAGAGCGGGAGGCTGGGGCCGAGTGGGGAGGCCATTGACAGGGCTGGGAGAGTAGGCAGGGAATGGGGCCTATCCGATTTGGAGATTCAGCCATTTTGGCAGCAGATGAATCTCCAAATCAGATTCAGCTGAATCAATTTGGGACAGCGATTCAAATCACTGAATCGAATCACTGTCCCCTGAATCAGCCAAATCCGAATCCGAAGCCAATATTAGCTGCTTCACACAGGCCTTCTGCGTAACCACCAGAAACACCACACAAATGTGACTTATGATTTAAGGAGGCACACTATGAGGCCTGGGTATTTTATTATGCAGACATGGCCTGGGTCTCATTTCTTTAGCACCCACTGTTAAATGTCTCATTGCTGCAATTTGCATGTATGTGTGTAAACTGCTCAAATAACCTCAGGAGACTACGTATATGGAAAATGCTGGTTATATGCCTAGCACAAACATTGCCTTGACTTTTTCATGCAGTCCTAACTGTA
The DNA here is from genome assembly GCF_000455745.1 of Alligator sinensis. Classification (NCBI taxonomy): domain Eukaryota; kingdom Metazoa; phylum Chordata; order Crocodylia; family Alligatoridae; genus Alligator; species Alligator sinensis. Next base: position 3,836,549 of record NW_005841921.1, read on the forward strand.
CTAACTACACCTACAACTACCACATGTGTTTTTTTGCTTGGGTACCTCTGGGTTTAAGCTTTGAACATTATAGCTGATCAACTAAATTCTTTGTAAGGTAGAGAAATATTTTGCAGGAAGATAGGCTGAAGCACAGAAACAAGTGGTGTGCCCCAACTTATGCAGCAAATCAGCTTTTGGGACATGAATGGTATCCAGAACTCCTTAAACTATAAAGAAAGGACTTGCTGGAGCTTGCTGATTTTGGAGGTTGGGTTCACATAAACACTCCAGATTTCATATGCTTTTCCAGGCTTGAACCTCTGAACCCATGAGATAATTACAATGCATAGATTGAAGGCACTGTACCTATCTGAGATAGCTACTAAATGTCAAAATAGGTTTAATAACCAGCTGTTATTTAACTTATGGAATAGAAAAACTACCCTTATTATATCTAGTATCAATATTTATTTGAGCAATTCAAATGAAAACATTTCCCTGCCCTCAAAGCCTATCAGTTCATGATCCAGGGCTGACAAAGGAAGCTTTAAGTGTTTAACTTCATTTGCAGAAATTAAATTGCAATTTTCAACACTAAAGTTACTGTGATTTCAGACACTTTTTCCCCTTTTATTGTGTTTGACAGCAACTAGGCTCTCAAGCTAAGTGGTGGAATATACTCCTATGTAAATATTAAGCATAAAATGAAAAGTGGGGGAAAGAAAAACATTTAAAGTAGGAAATTAGACCAGTTATTGAGTTCCACACCATGGTTAATGAGTGTGCAGAAAGAAAACATCTTCTTGGCCTAGTGAGCTGGAGCATTACAACTGTTGCAACACTTCTTCTGTTTTTGGAAGGAAATAAGTAATAACCTCAACACATGGGAAGTCTTCAGTTTGCATTTTTTAATGCCTCAGGGGAGTGCAGTGTTTCTGGTTTAAAATCTGTTAAAATTTTCTTTAAAAGGCAGGTTTTGTTCTGAAACCAAAACAGAAATTAACATATTAAGAATATATGTAGGTCAGGAGTGTGCTGGAGAGGGTTCAGTCTCTTAACTAGGACTTTTTTTAGAAAATGCTGAGCTAAAATTTTTTAAAGGATGGTGAAAATGACTGTGATCTACTGAATGGGGTTCATTTAATTCAGGATTTATGTCTTGTTGTCCCAGACATAATTAGAGCCAGGTTGTAAGGGCACAAATGGGAAAAAGATAATTTGGGAGGGACTGTCCCCACCTTTGACCACTGAGGATGGTTCTGGGCATGATTATTCTCCTTACATCTTTTAAACATATGGACCTACTTGAATCTAACACCTCTAGGCTCTCTTGAAAGCATAAAGTCATGGTTCCCCATTTTACTGGCCACCAGATCTGGTTCAGTTTGCTAAGAAAAATATACATTATGCCCTTTTCAATCTGTATAGAATTTTCTGCAATGCCCGTGCCTGCTATGAGATGCACATCCTTGATTCATCAAAATATTCTCCAGTCATAGGTGATATTATTCCATTGACTGCAGCAGAGTTGCTTTGGACTATTGTGAGTACTTTTTGACCTGGAGAAATCACTTATTAGATGATGCATATAAAAATATATTTGATGAATTTGAACACTAGTCTACACATTCTTTATAAGTGAATGCAAATAATTGCTGAGAGAACAGTCATAGATGAGAACTGAAACAGGCTTTCCTCTAGGTCCTAAGAGTAGAGCAACCTGGGCCTGCAGTCTTTCTGAATTCTGATTTCTGTGAGGGATAAAATTGTAACAAAATAGAGCTGTGATATAAATATGCCAGTTCTATCTCTCATTGATTACAGTTTATGGGCAGTTAAAAAGACCACAGATGTCAACCTTACATTTGAAAATAGGAGGAGGGGCATGTCTATAACTTGTTTGACATATCTTCCACAATCCAGTTCAAGTTCCTTTTTAAGTTATTGTTGGGTGACAGGGCAGTGTTTCTAGTATAATTTTGATAACTACTACTTACAATTGTCAGTATAAAATCTGGTGTTAAACTCCTCTAGAATTAGCCTTGAGGATAGAAAAAGGGAAGTATAATAAGGAATCACCTCTTTGCCTGTTAGACGTTTCATTTGTAGTATTTTAAAATCCCTTTCATTGAAGATAAAAGTATTTTCCTTTGAAAACAAGTCTGGACACATTTTGTTTTCATACTGACAAACGGTAGTTTCTGAGTGAGTAGTTCATGTTTCAGCTTTGCCTGCATTAGCATACTTCTGAATGCTCACCATCCTCAAATAGTATTGTTTTTTTGTGGTGGAGGGCTTTGTTTGTTTTTTGTTTTTAACAAAACATATTGGTTTTGGTTAAATTTTCATTGGGAAAGTTTTCTTAGCTCCTGAATGGCACTTCTTGTCATAGGAGTCATCCCAATCCATAATAACTAATAATTTCATAGTTCATATACTCACAGGGCATGAGGGAAATCAAGATTCAAATCTCTTCTTTGAATTAGGCAGTAAGCGTTTGAATTTGGGTGTCCTGCAGCCCAGATAGGTTCTTGGACTACCACATATAAGCTGTTTTTGGGTTTCTCTCTCATTTTGGTCAGGTATTGCATTGGATCTGATAGATCTTTTGGGGGTGAAACCTTCATTGAAACTTGTACATTTACACAAAAACTTTAAATTCAAGCAGCTTGATGTCTTCAAACAAAAAACCTGTTTTGTTGAAAGCTTGCCAACCAGCTATACCAGAATTAGAAATATGCTTTTTTTTTTGATGTCTTAAATTCCAGATGCTTCAAAAATGTTGAAATAATTGATCTTAAGTCCAAACCCTGCCAGTTCACAAAAACAAAAGATGTTTTAGGGTTTGCACAATTTGGTTTTATCAATGAATGGCATGAAGCTGAAGAGTCATATATAAATAGCACTTATGTAACATGGGTCTGGGTACTACCCTCAGGCTAGGGACAGATATTATACATAAACGAGTTTAAGCGATCAGAAACTGGTGTAAACCTGTAAAAGAACAGATGTTCAGTGCACATAAACCAGTATGAAGATGGCTGAAACTGGTTTGAGATAAACCTGGTTGAATGTAGTCTCAGACTTAACTGATCTGGGTCAAACCAGTTTATGCAATGTCTGTTCCAGACCCCTTCCTGGTTTAAGTTAAATCAGAGTCCCCCAGCATTCTATCATGCTCTCATGGCAAGGTGGGGCTCTCTGCTCCAGAGAGCTAGGCTGGCCTCTCCCCTTGGCTCTCTGGCTGCAGCTTCGGCAGAGATTGCAAGTATAGGGCATCTGACTGGCTCCTGCTCCCTTCTCCCTTCCCCTCCCCGCCCCTGCATTCCTTGCTCAAGCAGGGATTCCCTCCTCCCCTCTGCCTTACACAGAGAGCTCTCAGTACTAGCTAGCAGACCACATGCTGACTACAATCTGTGCTGTGGCAGACAGCACAGTGTCGACTTAGGGCTTTTTGGAGCTAATCAACAGGTAACTGGTAACACCCCTCCATTTCTTCCTTGGAAAAAGTTTTTTTAAGAAGAGCTTGAACTAATATGAGCAGCTTTTGTTTTCTTAATGGGCTGATAAATACTGAGTTAGGGGTGCTAAACACTGTGGGCACATCCAGACAACCACATACATGCCTCTTGCAGCATCCAAAACCAGTTTGAGATGCTGCAAGAGGCACACTGTGAACAAAAAAATGTTTCCTGCACTGCATATTTGCAGTGCAGGCTCAAAATTTGATACCTGTATATCCAGTAGGGCTGGGCAAAATTTCAGCAGCCATTTTGTTTCAGAGATGTTTTGGCCCATTTTGGCACCCAAAAACACCAAATCCAAAAATGAAATGGAAGGCTGTGAAACATCTCCGAAATTAAACAAAACCATCCAAAATGTAATGGATGTTTCAGATGTTTTGGAATATTTTGGAGGAAGGATTGCAGGGAAACAGGAACTCAGAAGAGGGTGAGTGAAGCGGCAGGGAAGGATTGCTGTGATATTGACATCTGTAGCTGGCCAGTGCCTGTGATCTGTCCCTGAGGTCCCTTCCAATCCCAGTGCTCTGAGGGAGGGATGGCAGCCTGCTGTCATTCTGCACATGGATTCAGGGGCCCGCTTCTCCCGGGATGAGTCTGGCACAGCCCCGCAGCCTTCCCAGGGGGCATGGGTCCCTGGATCTGTGCACCGGATGTCAGCATGCTACTGCTGCTGTTTGGAGCCAGTGCCAGCACCTGAGTCTGCTTGGTGCAGCCCACACCAAGTGCCAGAAAGAACCCCATGCTGGCACTGGCCGCAGCTGGCGTGGCAGCATGCTGTCATCTTGTGGTTGACCAGGAGGTCCCAGGACCTGGTTGGGCCATGGATGGGGTGCCCAAAAATAAAAAAGGTGGGGGGTGAAGTTCAACCAGAACCTCAGGAGAAAGTTCTGGAGGTGGAGGGGCTGCAACCTGGCGCACTCAAGTGTCATATGTGCCAGGTTCTCTGCCTGCCGAAGGGGCAGGAGACCGGGGTGTCTGTGAAACTCACCACATACACGCCCATGGCGATGGCTCCATAGAGGTTCCCCCAGAAGCTCCTGTCTATTTGTATCTTCCATATTAATGTGGTCTTTAAGGCCCACCCAGCTAACTAATAGCCCCTTTGTGGGGCCAAAGGGTGAAAGATATAACTATTTTCTTGGGACAATAAAGGCAAAAAAAGGATAGGAGTGATATGAAGGTGAAGTACAGACTCAGCCACTGGGGTGCTCCAGCCATGCCCTCGCTGAACAGGTCCCACCACTTAGTGTCTGGGTGGGATGAGAGGGTGGCATGGTGGATCACGTGGCACATGAGCGTGTAGAGGTGGTGGCGACTGATGGTGGAAAAGCGGACTGGTCTGGTGTTCTCTAGGCTGATCAGGTTGTGAAGCAGGGAGCGCTGTGAGGCCGGTCGAGGCACCAGCCCCACAACAAACTCTGGTGGGCTGGAGGACCCGGGGGGGGTGGGCGGGGACTACCACCAAGCAGAACCTGGTCAACAAAGGTAAGGTTGTCAGAAGGTAGGGCAGATTTCACCTCCTGGACCAGATGGCAGGTAGCACATGTTGTGGGTAGACCCATGCACAAGGCCAGCGCACCAGGGTCCACTCACTCCTGCCTACCATAGTCCAGGAGGTTTCTGATATGTGTGACACCATCCAGGATCAACCTCAAATCACAACCAGGGTGCCTCTGCTGTCGGCACCTCCAGCTGAATCCCCCAGTCTGAACACCCCTGGTCCCTTAGACCCCAGACTCTGGTTGGGATTGGGAGAGTTTTGCAGCCCCTTGGGACATAGTGGGCATTAGGGTGAGGGTGGGGCTCCTTAGTAAGATGGGAGGGTAGAGCTGAAGCCCTGGCGGGGTCTGTGCAGGGTCCCTGACAAGATTGGCCTGTTGATCAAGGGACCCCACCCCAACCCCCTCTGGCGCAGGACCATGAGGCAGGCTGGAAGTGAGGTTTTTCTGGGAGGGGGAGGGAAGGACCCATCAAGCACTGGGGTGGCTTCAGTGTCTGCCTCAGGGTCCTGGGAAAGGGGACCTCCCTCCCCAGGACTCACTGGAGTGAGCCCCAGGGCCCCTGTCTCCCCCAGATCATCAGAGGGGAAGGGCCCCGCTACCAGACCTTCCTTTGGATCAGCCTCAGCCTCAGCCTTAATGCCTGTGGTCATCGGTGGAGGGTCCAGGCCCAGCAGCTGTGGGTTGCCCCACAGCTATCTGTGCATACCTATGGTTCCCCCTCTGGGGGGCTGCATTGGTGGGGCTGGGGATAGGGCCAGGGTCAGGATCAGGCTGAGTGGATGTGCTTGTTAGTATGGTGCACCTGGTCCCCTCAGGCACCAGTGGTCTAGGCTTGGGGCATGGCCCTTCCCACCCCCAGCTGTGGAGGAGGCTGAAGGGAGCCCTTTCCACAGCCCTTGCCCTTGGCCCCGATGGTGAGGATGGGGATTTGGGCATGCAGCATGCAGTGGGCAGCAACAGCAGCTGCCTGAGGCAAGAAGGGGTGTAGCTAATTTACCCCCAAAAGCTCTGAGAATAAGCCAGCAGCTAGCAGTAGCCAGAGGCAGGAAGGGGCCTGGCTACCTTCTCCTCAGAAGCTCCTGAGACCAAGCTTGCAGGAACTGGCAGCAGCAGCAGCAGCCTGGGACAGGAAAGGGCATGGCCAACTTCCTCCCAGAGGCTCCTCCCCCAGAAGCTCCTGAGAGCATAGCCCTGAGCAACTTTCCAGGGCAGCTTTTTATACTGCTAGGGCCAGCACAGGGCAGGTTTTTATACTCCTAGAGCCATCACAGGTGCTGGCCCCAACTTCCAGCTACCCCTGGCTGTAGATCCAGGAGGAGCTGGGTAGGGTTATTTTGCCCCAAGTGGCACAACTTGTCCAACACCCAAGTGCATGTTTGAACATGTGCGCTGAGGCAAAATTCCCTGGTTCAAATTTGTGCTGCTCCTATTTGAGCTGCTGCAAGCACACGTGTCTGCATGTGTGGAAGTGCCGTGTATTATCAACTCCCTGCTGGGCTGCTGGTGGGGGGGAACCCTTCCCTAAGTAGAGTGTCCTGCCAGGGCCTGGCCACACCCCCCCCTCAGCTCAGCTCTGTGGAAGCGAAGGGAAGGCTGCTCTAGCACCCCCCCCCCCGGCTTCTAGCCTGAGCCACTGCAGGCACATGCCTGCATTTCTGGAATGAAAAGGGAATGCCTATCCACCTCCAAATTGGACTAACCTACAAAGATTGAATCAATTCAAGCTTGGGCTTTTTGAATGTCTGTCCCTAGCCTCAATGACAGCTGTAGGAGATGCATCCTGATGGCTAACCTAATCAGCAGCTGCATGCCACTGTTTTTCCCCGCAAATTCAGCTGAAACAGCATTTCTATAGCAAAAGGAAATTTGAACTTTAATAAGGAAGTAGCCTGTGTTTGAGCTTTTCTTAAGTGCTTTTTTAACTCCCTTGTTTAGACCAATTAAAAAAAATAAAGCTACATTTATTTTCATTCAGCGATGATTTTGAGTGGGGTGTTTTTTAATAGTCGCTAGTTATCCTATACCACTTCATGCTGTAAGTGTGTTGTATGCATGGGGCATACATGATGAATTAAAAACAAGTGGGAATCTTATCAGGGGAGAAGGCACAATGCCACATTTATTGAAAACATTAGACAAATAAAAGAAAGAACAACAGAAGATGGTGTTTCCTATTTTGTACACTCACACATACATAGTCATTTATTCACATACATACAAAAGGAGACAGACAGGCAATCCTGTAAATATCAAGATATTACCAGTCTTTAAGATGCTCGGGTTAGCTTAGTGGCCAGCCAAGTTACCCACAAGGGTGAAGCCAGGTCTTTGTTGGATGCGTTCCAATGCTGCTGCTTCTTCTGTGCAGGACAGACCCAAAGCCCCTTTGTTCTTGTTCGTCTTTATACTGATCGTTTCCCATATAAGTGTATGGGTCTTGCTGTGTCACATCCCCTCAGTGATGAAATGGTCCTCCTCTTTGGTTACGATGTTATGATTGACAGACTCTTCAGGCTTTGTGATCTGCAATTTTTTTCATCTGTTTTCAGCAATTTCTTCAGCCATTGGAACAAAACATGATCTTGTATTTTGTAATACTGTTGTTGTTAGTAATGAGAACAATGGTAATAATCATAGTTAATACAACCCTTAAAATACAGTGAAACATTATAATTTTACTGCTTTATTTTTTCCCAGTGAAGTTCAGTTAATTGTCTTTTTGTACCTCTCCTCACTTTCCCAAAACAAGGCCAAAGAAAGATTATTTCTGTAGTCACAAGAACTTGAAACTTCTTTTGAAAAATTAAGCACTAGATAACAATACCCCCAAAATACCGTTTTCCAAAGTGCCACAAACTGACCAAGTTTGTCCCTATTTTCATTTGTTGTTACTAATGATACTTATCTATTGAAATTAGAAAAAGACCTGAACTCATAAGTTAGGGTCTGAAGGTATCAGAATATAACACCATTCTTCAGTCTTGGGACTCTGAACATTAAAACAATGCAACAAGGCCACATATTACCCACACAAAGGAATGGCAAATTAAATCAGTAGCTCAGAAAGATATTTTATCTTGATTTAAGTATGAATAAGATCAAGCCATTAGCACAAATATTTTAAAGTACTGAGTTCAGCTAACTTGAAACAATATTAGCAAGAAGGTCAATATTTGTGGTTGACAAACTTTGGGCAAAAAAGAAGAAAGAGGACACCTGGGAATCAAAATGTATCCTACCAGTGTTTTATATTCTGTCATCAACTCCTTGTGTTGTATATTAATATGGTGCCTAGTTGAATGACATCCTGGTTAGTGGCTTGGTCTTATAGGCGCATCAGCAATAAAAAAATATAAGATGATAATAAATAGGTAGGGCATCTTTTCTCATTTAAACTTAAAGACCTAATCATAATATAACATGTTCTATTCTATCTGGTAACACAAGATGCTTTTAATCCACAAATACAAACAAAACAAAAGAGATCTGGTTGGAGCTTTTGATGCTGCAATCTTTTGCTTGAAGTACCACTTTCTTTCACTGTCCCCATCAGCCCTCACATGAGGAGATTTTCAAAGGCCTACATGGTTAGATTATTCTCTCCTGTTGGCCTTCATTAAGAACTAGGCACTTGCTTCAATATCCCTCTTTATGGATCTCATGAACATTTCTAGATTCTGAGTGGACACAATAAAAACATGATTCAAAACTTATTGATTCTGGAAAAATCTTCAGTGGGAACTAGATCTAGCCTGAACATCAAAATCAGAGGGCCTTGGACATATTTGTTTTGGATCTGACCTCCCCCACCCTTCCCAGCAAGGTTTGTAACCTTAGAACATAAAATGTAAAATCATTTGGATGTCACATACCATTAACTATTTAATCTGTGACATCTCAAGAAAGACTTCATCTTAATACCCCGTATGAAGAAATCTCAAGTGAACTTCAAACTGATTGTTCATTTCAGATATCGTGTTACAGGGGTCAGATTGTGAACTTGAAGGGAATGGAGGGAATAATATCTACCTTCTAATTAGTTTAAACTGTTATGTGGCAGAACAGGTCATGAAAAATCAACTGTTTAAGTTGTTCTTTAAACATTAAAACAATCTAGAAAAATTAACAAAGAGGGGAAAAACTCATTCACTGTTCCTTGCTCCTGCTTCTTTCCCCAAGAAAGCTTCTGCCAAGCAGCACTGCTGGTGTTTAGCTGTATCGGTCTGCTTCAGTTTGCCCGTCCTCTTCCAGTAGTCATATGAATAATGGGGAAAGCTAAGTACAGGCACTAGTTGAATCCCTGTGCTTTGTTGCTGTGTTTAGTCCTATTTCACAATGGGGAAACAGTGTAAATGTATTATTGTATATCTAGGGGGTGGCGGGGGGTGGGGAATTAATATGCACTTTTTTCAGAGTAGTATTTTAGACTTTCTGCAATGTTAAGTGATATAACAGAAGAAATGTACGGTGTATGAGAGTTAGCAATCATGGCTCTCAGATGCAGCCAACAAAAACAGTTTCTTTGGCTTATGATAGTCCTCCTCAATGTAGAACTGTTTTCCACGTTCTCGTTTGTTGAGCCATGGAGGAATAAAAATTACATAGCATTGCATGAAACAGTTTCTTCAGTGGAGATGCTAAAAGGTTCTTTTAAACTGTCAATTTTGCATGCTTTTCCCTTGAATTTGGTCCACCAAAAGTAAAGATGGTTTTACAGGTAGTTCTCAAACTGCGAAACACTTCCATACCAATATCTTTCAGTACCCAGAGTCATCGCCATCATCGTTTTTAGTTTTTAACAGCTATTTAAAAAGACCCTCTGTTATTTTTAACATTATTTTTAACAGCTATTAAAAAGGCCCTCTATTATTTCAAGTTGTCGTGATTATGCCTGGAGTCTTGTCAAAAGTCTTGGATTCTAGAGTTTTCATGTTTGTTAGTTTTTAAATGTCTCTGTCCAAGTCCACTCCTGCTGTAATGACAGCGGAGTCAAAACCAAGGATTAGTTTGCTTCCACCATATTTTGCCATGAGACAGTCAATGTGAGTGGATGGGTAGGTTAATTGTGGATAAAGTTTATGCAGAGTTAAATTATAGACTAGATAGCAGTCTTTAGAATAGTGACAATACTGGTGGCACACATAAGCACTTGTGCACTCTCAGTGATGACTTCATGTAGTTGTATGGAGGTGTTAGCAAAAAGCTTAGTAAACCAAGAGTTAAAAGTAGGTTTGGTGTTTTGTTCAGTTCAGCACTGCTTTCTGCTGTTGCAGTACATGCAGAAGAAAGAGATGGCTATTTAGTGAATGACTTGGCAAGGACTGTGGAGATTTTTGCCCTTGCAGCATGAAAAGTGGTCCTCATACTAGGATCTTCTGAGCATGTATGTGTTAACCAATTACTTTCCTGTCATCACAATGGCAGGGCATTGCCAGTGTCCTCATCTGCTCTGCTTTTACTTATGGCACATCATAGGGCATTCTTTGTGTTTCTAGTTTTTGTGCCTTGTGGGAATTGTTGCAGGTAAGTGGGAATTTGAAGCGATGACTTAGGGGAATCACTGAGTAAATGGTGTGTGAACATAGAGAACTAGATATCATGACTCAGAAGGCTCATTTAAGCCCTATGTTCCTTTGACTTTTGCCTAGTTCTTACTCCATTTCTGTAATTTTTTCCTCCTGTTTCCCTTTTCATTAGTACTTCCTGCTCTGGATTCTCAGAATAGATTTGGGGCAGGCAATAACTTCTTTGATGGGTTAAGTATATGTTAACAGGTGCTTAATGGGTTAAAAGGCATAACTGGGGTTCTCTCCCTTACTAACAGGCATTGAGATACAGCTTAAGGTTCTATTTAGCCATATTTAGTTGTGTTAGCTGGTAGCTGACTTCTTGAGTAAAATCCTATTGGAATTACTAAATGAGGGCAAGGATAATAATTACTGGATCTTCCTTTTGTGCGGGCCGCCTCCTGATCCCATCCATGTCGCCATGTGCGAGCTGGGAGCGATATGCGGACCCGTCTTTGCGCACGCGGGCTGTGGCTAGCAGCCCGGGCACGCGGGGTCAGAGGAGACCGTGTGGCGGCAAGGCACGCACGGGCTAGAATTAGTCACAGAGGCGTAGTGGTTGATTCAAAGATTATTTACTTACACCCAAGATGGTCGCGGTGTAGGCTGGACAGTTTCCAGGTTCAGCTCCGCTTAAATCCTCGTTGGAGGACTACGACAAATTCGGTTCTTGGGCCCCGGAGTTGTTAAGGCTCCGCGGGTTCGGCAATTTCTTTCCCATGGAGTTGTCGAAGCTCTGTGGGTTTGGTTCGGCTCTCTGGCCCCGGAGTTGTTAAAGCTCCATGGGTTCGGATCTTGAGTATATAGGATAGGGATACGTCTAGAATTGCGCTCGGCAACGGGGAGAGGCCAGAGGCTGTTTAGACCTCTGTTGCCTTCTTAAGAAATGCGTTGGGTCCATAAGGATCTGCAGCGCTTAGAGATCTTCACGCTCTCCCTCTCAAACTCCAATTGCTCTCTCTCCAACTTGGGCAGAAACCACCCAAGCTCTTTATACGGCTAGCAAGCCAATTGCTAGCCGCCACGTGTGCATAATTTAACACTAGCCAATAATGGGGCTCGAATTAAAATACAAATGGCGGGAACTCCTTTGCACCGTGCATTTCTGAGATGCAAAAGAAATGCACCATGCAAAGAAAGCTACAAATTGGCGGGAAAATTCTCTGTTGCACCGGAGGTCTTCTCTGTAGCAGAGAACTCCACCGTGCAAAGAAGCTGCAATTTAGCGGGAACATAATTTAGCAGTGCCGAAGCACACACAAAACAAAAACTCACAACTTTGGGTTGTGACACCTTTCCAAATGTTCAAAAGCAAAGATAAATCTCAATGCAGCGTCTCAGAATCTGACCTGTTATGATTTAAATCTGTAAATGAAAAAAAAAAGAAGTAACACTGTATGTTCTGAAACCAGTAGTTACAGGACACAGGCATATTACTGTATTAACGTATTGCATATCAACGCATGCAATACCAGCAAAACCAGCATGTAAATAAGGGGATGGGCAAGGGATAAAGGCAACTTTCAATTGTTAGGATGTTTGCCTCAAAAATGTTGTCTGTCCCTCATACAACATCTGCATGTTATTTTGCTTCCTTCTCTGTCCCTTTACAGAATGCTGGACCAGTGAAGAACAGATAGCTCAGTTCATAAAACAGTGCTTCTGTAAACTATACGCAGTTGGGAAATGTGCTTCTGGTGGAATTGTTCCATGAAATGCAAGGGAAGGATTCATGAGTACATAAAATAACAGCCTAATCAAAGAAATAAACAAGAACAAGTCTGTAATCTTCACAAAATTGGGGAAAAAAAGTGCTTCTGATGGACTTGCTCCTACTGTTTTCTTTGTAGCTGATTCCAGAGCTCAGACCATCTGTTCCTTGTTGTAGGTTGTTAAGTGAAATGTGCTGCCAATACAAATAGCTCCTCTTGATGTTTGTTTGCATAAATTGTTTTGAAAGCTTCATGACGAATTTTAAGGATTACTTACAGGGGTAGGACTCTGTGGAGGAGGAAATATAAATTTGATGATGCATGTTGGAATCCATTAATTTGTTTGGAATTTATTATAAAAGAGAACATCCTATGGAATTGGTGAGGAAAAACAATTTCATCTCTAGCCCAGAAGGTCTTTAGGTTATGGTGGTGATATGCTAACTTGGCCATGTCACAGGAAAAAGATAGCACCACTAACTGTGATCAATCTGTTTTTGCATCTTTCTGAAGTTTAATTGCCTTTACTTACCCAACCAAGCTCTATTCAGTATTTCAAAACCCACCACATTTCAAAGCAGTAATAGTCATTTGTTTTCTGTCTGCCTTAGGAGTTCTAAAATCAGCTTATTTCAATCTGTTGGAAATTTGAGACTGCTATATGTGATTATTGACCTTAAATTAATGACAAGGATAAGAAGCTAGGTGAATGGAGAAAGATAATACTTTATTACTTATTATATACATTCAATAACTTGTAGAATGCCAACTGAGACCGAGGATTTTTTTTTGTGCTAGGCACTGTATAAATATACAGAGGATGGGGAGAAGGGGGAATAGTTCCTACCTCAAAGAATTTAAATAAACAAGATTTGCAAAATGTTACAGGGGAAATAGAAATAAAGATAGGTGACAAGATTTGCCTTTGGTTATATGGGAGGTCACTGCCAGGGCTGACACTAGAATTTAATCCAGTGGTTTACCCTTCAACCATGCCCTATGAAAAATAAATGATTTGCAAGGAGTGCATAATACAGTTACTGCAGTGCTTTCTTTTTTCTCCACTGTATGCAGATTTATCTATTTCATGCCGTGCCATTGATTTAATTCTTATAATTTCACTTCTATCCTGTTTGAGAGGGATAGAGTAGGTTTCACAAAACTAACAAAAGTCCATGAGGTGCATTTCAGCTTGGACCATCTAAAAAGACTGGGTTTCAAGTGACCAGACATTCAGATGTTTCCCTCTTCTTGTCTTCCAGAATATGAAACTGTACATTTAAAAAAATGGGGGAAAAAATCCGACACAATTGCTGCTCATCATTGCTTAGCAGTGGTAATTCTCTGGTTTTAAGTGAATTGACCTGGCTGCTTTCATCTTCAGGTAATACAGCCCCAGTTTATAATTCAGACCAGGAGCTTATGGAGATTTAGAAAGAGGCCCAGAGCTTTGCTTTACTGTGCCAGTTAAAGCATTTATACTGATGACAGTTAAATTGTTGAGAGCTCTGTTATTCATTTACATCACAGACACTAAGGTCCTCTGACGACCTACTGCAAATGTAAGCCAGATGTACCTAAACATATCTATTGTACATTTTACTTCATTTCAAACACTTCTCCTGACTTTCAACTCAAACCTTCTGTCTGTCTTGTCATGCTACAGTGTTTAATGATATTTTATTGCATTAGTTCACAAAACCCTTGAGTTTTTCAGTTGTCCTAAGCTAATGGACTGGATCTGTACCCATTTGCTAATACAAGATCTTTTTTAGTAGGTAGCAGAGCTATTAAACATAAATCAGGGTTTCCGATAAAATATTAGGTTTCCACTGCATCTTACAAAAGAACCGTCTGCATTTTTACCTGATTATTATATCGTACAAGCTATAGTTAAGCTTGTTTGGGGATTTACTGTATTCCATACCTAGTCATTTCATACAAATCCATAATGATTATTTTGTATGTTCCTTTCATTTAGCTCATAAAAGAAACCACAAAGTTTGCTAGCAGTAGGAATTGGAGCCACCTCCAACTACTTGCTTTGGAAGGATGTACCAGAAAAAGCGTTTAAAAAAAAAGGAAAAAGACCAGTGGTTCTTTGCTGTCTGACACTGAAACAGAAGCTGGTTAAATCATAATGGAATGTCCTGCTTTTAGCAGGATAACCCAATTTCAAAAGACTTGCTGCAAAGTTGTAATCAACTTTCTATTTAACAGCCTTGACATTTTTGTGTGAAAAAATAGCCAAAATGATATTAAAATCGGGCAGACACAGAGCTCAGCTATGCAGTAGTGAAACAAATAGGAGTTTTGTCTTCCTCTCAGGCCATAAACAGACATCATCTCTGGAGTGGGATCAGGTGTGCCAGGATGTGTCCAGCAGCTGTGTTTCACTTTATTAGCGTCTGCAGTCACCAGAGCTGTTGTCCCACAGGGTCTGGCTCCTGCTGCTCCCAGTGCTTTAGGGGTCTGAGTCAGTGGGACGACAGCCCCAGGAGTCATTTATACTGAGTCAGTGAATGTTTGGGAGAACATGCATAGAGGTTCCTCTGCTTGCAAATGTGTGCCCCAAGTTGGCCTAATATACAAGCAGCCTGATACACATGCTGTGGGATTCCCACACTGCACACTGCATGTCTGCTTCTGTGCCCTGGGAATTCCTGTGCAGGGGAACTGACTTTGCCAACAATAAACAAACATTTAAGGTGTTACAAACTGTGACTACCTTTGGTTAAGGCAACATTTTGGGCACTTGGAACATGATAAGGGACCCAAACATCTATTTGCTTGTAACTTATGCCACCATACAAATTTGTCATGCTCCAAGTGTCTAAAATGTTGTCATGACCAAGGGTAGTCACAGTTTGTGACACCTAAATGTTTGCTTAAAAATGTTTATGGTGGCACACTGGCCACATCTGTTTGCACCCTCCATGAAAGCAAGATTAGGGACTTTTAGGTCACATCCAGATGAGCAAGCACATGCCTGTTGCAGCATCTCAAAGCAGTTTGAAATGCTGCAAGAGGCACACTAGGAATGAAAAAATGTTCTCTGTGCTGCATATTTGCAGTGTGAACTCTACTGGGAAATCCGAGTATCAAAAACAAAACAAAACAAAACCCCAGAAAAAAGCAGTGCAACATGCACTCCTGGGACATGCACTGAAGCAATCAGATGCTGGGTCCTCCAAGGGGACACTGTGGCAACTGTCCAAAGTGTCTCTATGCCTGCCCCATTGCCCCTGCTGCTCCAGTACATTGCCTCAGCATGCTGGGCAAATAGGAGCAGGGAAAGGCTGCAGCGGTGGCTCAAAACCAGGCTCTGTCCCAGGTAAGCAGGGATGTGGGTGTGGGGAGACTGTATGGGAGGGGTGGGTCTCCTGCCCACCTCCTGCATGGTGCACAGCCTCCCCCACTGCAGCAGCAGCAGCTATCAGATTGCTCACGGCCTGCTGTTAGCAGAGACCCCCGGCAGTGCAGTGTTGCCTTAGACCCGGCAGCTGCACATGGCACTGGCCCAACTGCTGGTGCGTGCCCTCGGGCAGGACCAGACCGCTCTTGCTGTCACCTGGGCTCCTGGCACTGCATGCAGAAGCTGTGCACCCTTGGGCCAGGCTGGGTCATGCCTCTATGTGCCCATGCACATTGTTGGGCTGGGCTAGCTCCATGGAGGCAGGACCCAGCCTAGACCTAAGGCGCATGTTTTCGAGACACTGCTACAGCCATGCCCTGCTCCTATTTGCCCCAGCATGCAGGCAAAGAGAGACTCTGACCTGGTGCGAGAGCATCTTCTTGGAGGACCCAGCCTCCTCTTGCTTCAGGGCATGCTCCAGGAGCATGCCCTGCGCCATTTTTTTTCAGCGTGTTTTGTTTGTTTGTTTTTTATACTGGGATTTGCATTGAAAATATGCAGCGTGGGGAACTTTTTTTTTGTTCCTATTGAGATGCTGCAACAGGTACGTGCTTGCTCATCTGGACACACCCTTAGAGGCTAAAATAGATTATTTTGTGCAGGTACTCTGGACACTTTTCAGGAAAGCATGTGCTTTTTTCTCATTGAAGGTTATGTGATTTCAGACATGTTTAAATATTATCCTGACTAGGGACAGATTTAAACATGCTTGTATGTTTTTTCCTAAGTCAGAACCTAAAATACTATCTATAGTATCAGGAGGATTATTTCTTGTAGGTGACAGACTTTGGCCACAGTTAAACTGATGTAGTGTGGAAAAACTATTCAGATTAGGTGGAGTTTCTGTAACTTACATCAGGAAGTTACAGGAGAATCTCTAGTATGGAAACAAGAGAGTGTTCCTATATAACCCATAAACCATAGTTGGGGCACTCACCTAGGAAGTGAGGGTTCAAGTCCTTTTCTTCCTAATTCAGAGAGGACTTTGGAACCCAAGGCATGGGAACCCTACATTGCATGTGGACTGGATTGTTGGCTATACTGGGTGAGGATCTCATTTTTAGGGGCTGAGAAAACGTTTATGAAATGCTTTGGTTTGGAATGAAAATAAACCTTTAAAACTCAGTATTTTCATGAAATGTAATTCTTCTTTTTTAGCTTACCCTGCATATGACCACTTTTTGCAGGGTTAATTTATTCAAGAAAAGCTATCAGCATTGCAGTTCTGAAATAGCCATTTACTGTGACTTAAATTGGAACAATCCCACCAAAAAAATTGGCATATGATATTAAAAAGATACAAAGGCCATTGTGTTAAAATTTGATTCTTTGCTCTGTCCTGTAGATTAATGTAAACTTAATTAAGGAAATTCATATAATCAACTACATAGTGCATGGCCATGTAATGTAATGATATTGGTTTCTTTATGCTTGGTGATGACACCAGTATAACCTAAAAGAGCTTCCTCCGCAGAAAAAGGATATTTATTGTTTATTTCAGTTTATTATAGATTATTATTTTAGATGCATGAGACATCATTCTGTACGACCAAAGAAAGAGATGTGTCGTAAAGTGTAGTATATTAGCTAATCAGTGGATACAAGTGGCTTATATTTCAACATTTCCTGAACCAGGAAACACATTTAGGCTTCACTAGTGATCATTTTAATGAGAATTTAACAGACAAAATAACTATGGGATACCCTCAGGTCATATGGGAACATTTCATGTGCTTTTTTAGTGGTTTGGTGTTCGCTGCATGATAAAACTAATAATGTGTATTTATGAAAATACCTTGAACTATATTCTTATCTCATTTCTAGAGTGCTCATGTCTCTGTATAAAAACTTACTTGGGACCCACATCTTTGACTTTGGGGATTTCCCCCTTCTAATGACCCCAGCCCACCACTGGATGTCAGTGTTCCACAGGAATGCAACTGAGGGAACATTTATCTGGCAGTAAAAAAAAAAAGAAAAGAAAAGAAAAGAGAAAAACAAAAAGAGATCTTGAGTCTTAAGGAAAGCAGTTTAGAAATGACAGTTTTGGGACTGTTTAAATCAGCCTTAATTATAATGCAAACCTCTGCAAAAAGATTGTGTTTACAATAAAAGACATCTTACAGGACTTCCGTCCTCATGTGCCAAAAAGAGTTGGATTTAGTTTCAGAAAAAACAAATGAACATTCTTCACTCATCTCCCCACAGTCCTGATATTTTGATACACTGCAAAGTAAGTGACTCCGTTTTTGTTTCTGACAGTTTTTCTTTTTCCAATAACCACAAAAATATTTTTTCAAATCAGTGAAAGCATGAACATGTCACTAAATGATTGATTGCTTGCTGGGTGTTTTCAGCCTTTGATAATTAAGCTTAACACAATGTCTCCTCTAGACTAGAGAATGGGAGTGTGCCAGATCCAACCTACACATGAAAAATTGAAATCAGAAAATAAAATCCTTTTAAAAACCAAATGCTCCCATCTGTTGTGCTGTGCACAGGAAAACACAGCAGTACAGAGAAGGTGCATAGGACTTGGAAATAATGAGAGAAAGGTAAGTGGTGAGTTCCACAGCAAGCTCCTCCCCATAAATTCTTAAAAGCACCTCCATGTAAACCATGCCTCTTTAAAAATGGATTAATAAAATTAGGATTTCATTGAGTAAGAACTGCAACACATGAGCTGATGGGCCTTCATAGATCTTAGTTTGGGGAGGTTGGTGGGTAAGGATGGGGAAGTCATGGAGTATGTGTAATCTTTCCCTAGTGAACCAGGCAGATTTCCAAATGGAA
Source organism: Alligator sinensis (assembly GCF_000455745.1). Taxonomy (NCBI): domain Eukaryota; kingdom Metazoa; phylum Chordata; order Crocodylia; family Alligatoridae; genus Alligator; species Alligator sinensis. Next base: position 3,855,044 of record NW_005841921.1, read on the forward strand.
ATGCCCCAAAAGATATTGCATTTAAAGCATGGGGGAAAAAACTGTTTTAATTGTGTCCACCAGCTTCAATGCTGTTTTATCTCAGGGAAGCTCAATTGGATAAATCACCTTGTATTAAGAACATGCATTTCTCATCTTTGGTAGTTATAATCTTAGAAATATGAGCTGTCCCAATGAGGGATTATGATGATCTATGAAGGAAGAAACAATGGCAACAGAGTCTTGAGTGTACATGTATGTACATTAATTGGATACTTGCCAGAGTGAAGTGGTGGGAAAGAGGGAGCATGAAAAAGCAGTGGGGAAGCAAGAATGGCTGGTAGAAGACAAGAATTGGGAACTGATTTCCCCAAAGATCTTTAGTATTCTGAAGACATCCCCATACACACAAAAAGCTTGATTCACCATTGTGTTACTCCTGCTCTACACTGATGTAACTCCATTGATTTCAGAAAAGTCAGCTACACTGGAGTAACAGTGGTGAATTGTGCTTACAGACCCCTCCTGTTGAAAGCGGCATGTGTTCAGTTCTCAAAGCAGTCAATTAGTTGGAGCACTGTTTCCTCTCCCACAGGTTTTTCTTCAACATGCAGAGCATTTGGGCCTAACCAACCACCTTTGTATGGGATCATATTATGGGGACAAAACATTTTATGTGGAATAGCCATAGAATTTTTATTATTATTTTTTAAAGAGCCCTGGAGTCCAATCTGATCTAGAATGCAGATCTGATACTTGTTCAAAGTAACTGAAATAACCTCTCTAGCTACTTCGAGTCACATCTCCCCACTGCTTAAGGATAACAAGTATGACTTTTCAAAGGTGCTGAGGGCTCTGAGCTATAATGCAATTAATTTTTAGTGCTGGGTGATCAGCACCCCTCAAAAATCAGGCTATTAATCTTCAGGCTGCTTAAGCTGTTTACTTAAGAAAAGCATCAACATTGTCTAGCGCCCCTCCCCCCAAAAGTGGATCTCTTATCTAAAGTATCCTTCTCAGTGTTTGCCAGCTGTTTTAGATGCTACCCTGTGTTCTGCTGCTTGCCTGGTATTGCTGTACTCACTAATAAATGTGTGGGGAATCTGATCAAGTGGTTCTGTATCTCCTGAGCCTATCCCTATGAACCAAGTTTTACCTAAATAGGTAAATATTTCAGGTTTGTTTTGATCTAGTGGATTAAATCAAGTGCAAATGTGACCCGTGATGTGACCAGTGGTCAAGGTGCTAGAGCACACAAATCAAGTTATCAGATGATGCAGATTTGAATTGTGCTGGAGAAAAAGGAAAACTCTAAGAAACCTAAGACAGACATGAAGTTCCTAGACTTTACCCCTCTTAGGCTTCTGGGTGAAGTTTTAATGTGGAAGAAAAATAAAGCAATGAGAAAAGACCATAAAATTGAAGTGGGCTTATCCAACTGACACCTTAACAATTAGATTGCTAAAATAGTTTCTGAATTGAATACAGCTGGGAAAACTTTCTGAAATAATATTCAGGGCCAGGTATATAAGTTACACTTACTGCATGATAAGGTGCTCTATAGCCATAACTGAACAGATGGTCAGGGCACATAGAGTGCTGTAAACAGGGCAGATCCCTCTCTAAAATAACTTTGGATGGATGTGGTGTCTGACTTCATTGCTGTAGGTTACCACACTGTAACAAACATCTGTACTGCATCCCATTGTGACCCTCAGTAGATTTTATTCCGCCGACATCCAATGGAGCATTGCAGCACCTGGTCACCCCACCTCATAGGCAGCAGTGTAGCCTAGGCCAGACCTCCTCTCTGCCTGAGTGCCGGGCCAGCCTGCCCCTGGGATCTCAGTGACATGAGGTAGTGAAGCCCCTGTTTCTAACCTGGCCTAGAATGAAGGTGAGGCACCTGACTCAGCCCCCCTACTGTTGCTGGGGGCTTAACAGCAGAAATCTGGGTTTTCCATTTCCCATGGAAAAACAGAGAAAACCATGGATTTCCCATTTTTATCAGAGAAAAAATGGATTTTCCCTTTTAGCAGAGAAACCCGTGGAGTCCATGCTTTTGCAAAGATCTCTGCAGGCTGGTGGAGCTCCAGCCTGCAAGAGCTGAAAAAGCACAGGAAATACCCAACACTACCTGGAGGGGCGGAGGGAGAGGGGGAAGGGCAGGGCCTAAGGCTTTCACTCACCCAAGGCTTGGATTAGGCTCACTTTCCTTCCTGGAGCCTGTGATGTAAGTGGAGCTTGGGGCTTGTGGGGCAGGGCTGGGGGGGAAGCTGGCTGGAGCCTGAACTGGCTGCAGGAAGCTGGGTGGGCACTGAGGGAATGGGGAGGTGTTGGGGGAAGACATGGAGTGCCTGCCAGCATGGACCCAGAGTAGCGTGGTATCGGCCCTTCATAGATTCATAGATGTTAGGGTCAGAAGGGACCTCAATAGATCATCGAGTCCGACCCCCTTCAGG
>NW_005841921.1:3858348-3859222 GCF_000455745.1 Alligator sinensis
CTCTAGCCAATTCGCCACCCACCGGACTGTGTAGTCATCCAAGTCACAGCCTCTTAACTTGTTTACCAGTATGGGGTGGGATACCGTATCAAAGGCCTTCCTGAAGTCTAAGTATATGACATCCACCCCTACTCCTGCGTCCAGGCATTTTGTAACCTGGTCATAAAAAGAGACTAGATTAGTCAGGCATGATCTACCTGCTATGAACCCGTGCTGGTTCATGTGGGGCTTTCAGGAAAGCCACACATGGAAGCACGGAGCCTCCTCAGGCCGATAGCACTGCTCCGGCTCCATGTGCTGCTGGCCAAGCAGGCATTTCATGTGGGGCTTTCCCCAACACTTCCCCACCCCGCCCCCTCAGCCACCAGCCAGCTTCCCGCAGGAGTTTCTCTGGCAGACACAGACACAGATACACACCTGACCAGGTAAGTGTGCGTGGGGGAAAGCGGCAGGGTGGGGGAAAGGGAAGGGGCTCGGGGAGCCATATTGAAAACGGGGGAGGTGACTCTGTGCCCAGTCCCAGGAGCAGGGCCAGGAGGGAGAGGGCAGTGGTGTGCCCCTGTGGGCTGCACACGCACTGCCTGGATGGCTGGATGGGTGGGAGGGGTTCGTGCACAGTGACTGCCACTGCCCCATGCTGCTGCCACTGCTGCTCCCTGCACTGCTTTGCAACTCTGCGGGCAAGTGGTGGCAGTGATGATCACCGTGTGCGAGCCCCCCCACATCAGATGGCCAGGTGGTGGGGGGCTCGCAGGTGGCAGCTGCCACTGTCCCACACCACCGCTGTTGTTGCACTGCTTTGCTGCAGCCAGTCACACATCTGGCCCACAGAGGGACACCGATGGGGCAGGGGGAGCTTGCATATGGCAGCTGC
>NW_005841921.1:3860146-3874700 GCF_000455745.1 Alligator sinensis
CGCGCTGCCTGCCCCGCCATTTCACCGCTTGCCTGCAGAGCCGCATGTGCAACCAGCCATGGCAAAGCAGTGGTGGGGGTGGTAGTGTGGCATGGTGGCAGCCGCCGTGTGCAAACCCCCCCCTCCCATCCAGCCATCCACACAGCGCATGTGCCGGCAACAGAGCGGCACCACTGCCCTCGCGCCCCCCGGCCCTGCTCCTGGAAGTAGGCACAGAGACACACTCTCCCCCTTCTCAATCTGGTTTCTACCAGCCCCTTCCCTTTCCCTTGTCCCACCCCTTCCCCCACACAAACTTATCTGCTGGGTGGGGTGTCTGTGCCTGCATATCTGTATCTGTACCTCTGTGTGTGGGGCTGGGAAGCTGTTGTGGTGGGGAGTGAGGGGCACCAGCAGGGCCAGGGGAGGGCTTTGGGGGGCCTTTAATTTTAACAATGTATTTTGGGGGGGTTATCAGAGAATTTGCAATTCTTTTTATCAGGGAAAACCAGAATCTCTGATTATCAGTCTGTGTTACATGAGTGGGGCCAGAAATCTGGGTAACTGACAACCCCATCCCTCAAGGCTGTATTGCTTTTCTGAGAGAGGCCAGCATGTTTACGTGGATCCAGCTGACTCAAACCCTAACCCAAACAGACCCTGATATACAGTGAAAGCTTTTTTTTATATCTCACAACTGAAACTGTATGTTTACACTGGTGATCCTCTGGGTGCTGTTTGGCAGAACAGCTAAAAATGAACACTGCTGCGATTAAGGTGCAGCTGGGAAATGGGAATTTTCCCTAGCAAAACCCACCCCACTCCCTCCCTTGCTCTTCTTCTGGAGAACTTGAGAAGGCTCATGCCTCTGGGCCCTGATGTATGGGTTTTTCCAGCCCTCCTGGCTCCCACAGCAGAGATGGAACCCAGGCATTTGGGTTTTCCTATCTGGGAGGTGGAACATGTTAAATGTCAGGGCAGGGGCACTCAAAGCCCTCCAGTCCTACTCATCCAGGGAGGGCTCCTGGTCCATGTGGGTGAGAAGCTACTTGGCTAGGGCTTCATGGATCTGGACAGCCTGCCAGTGTGCAGGCCTGGGGTCTCCAATATCAACATGGGGGGAAATACAGCCATCCGGAACATGCGTGTGCACACACACACAGACACAGTGAGCATGGGATGCATTTGGTAGGCATACATGGGATGGCCAGCTGATGGCTCATGGCCATGATGAACGGCTACAGCATAAGATCCAGGTGGGCGATCATAATGTCCCCACCAACCAATCGGGGTGGCTCCGCCCTTCAGCTCTGCATGGGAGTCTTCAACAGCCTCAGGATCTCACAGGGGATGCTGGGAGGCATGCAAGACCCCCCATACCTGCTGGACTTAAGCCACTCAGTCAGGATCTGAGTCCCCGTCCTGTCTCCCCCCTCCCCCCCGAGGCTAATGTGTGTTCTGCCTTCTCACAACCTAACCATAGGCACTTAGAGTAAAAGTCAAAAGTTAGAGTGTTTCTGCTGTGGGCTTCTTTAACACCTGTACTAGCCTAGATGTTTAAAACTGAAATGATGTTTACGATGGCACTATCTGCTTGCCTGCAATCTGACACTGCTGAGGGGAAAAAAAATGACAGTTTGAAAGTGTCAAATACCTGGAAAGCTCTGGGCATGTCAGATTCTGATCTCACTTAAATCAACACAAGCCAAAATAACTCCATTTTAGTAACTGGATTACAACCAGAATTGAGGAGTCAGCTCCTCTGTGAGTATAAACTGGTATAGTTCCACTGACTTCAGGGACCTGAAGCTCTCACAATTGTATTCTCCTTTTTTTCTGTGTAAAAACAGTCCTTACCATTTATTCTATATAAATTATATTTTTCTTTGTTTCTTTCATGACCAGAACATGTCATTTTATTTGATCATTTTGAGAATCCAAATCTTATCAGGCCTACTGTCTTATTTCTTTTAAAAGAGCTATCGACAGGAGAGAGAAAGAGATACAGTCAATAAATACCCTATTTCCCTGTGCACAACTAGTGATAGTAGCATATTAAAGTCCCACTTACTTTAGCAGCTTTTACATTGTGAAATTGAAATTTTGTATAATCTTTACTGGAGCTGCTTTCTTTTTCTTCCTTAAAAAAAAGATACTCAGGTTGCCCCACTGGGAGACTGGCTGAGTATGTACAGTGCATATATGAATTAGAAACAAATAGTTGTCATTTCCTATGGTCTTATAGGACTGTTAATGGTTAAGCCTTCCTAAGGGATTGGGCTTTCTTCTTTACTCCTTCTCTCCTGCATCTAGAAGAACAACATTTTTACTTCATACAGTCACTAGAAAAAAAATGTTACCTTGTGAATGACCCTTGACTGTACTGGCTCTTTCTAATGACCCCAGGTTAAAGGATAGCAAGATAGCTCAAGCCTGCTTTCTGTCAGAGTTTCCTTTCTACAGGAACTCCTGGAGATGGCTTGGTGGGAATCCAGTGATAAAAACTGGAACTCATTTCTCACTTACAGAAAGGAAAACAAAACTGAGGAAAGAATGTTTCCTGCTACTCTTTGGTCAGTCGATAAGCTTAATTGGCTAGGTCTGTCTGCTGTACATTGATTGTACCTACTAATAAAAGAACTATTGATTGGCACTTTATTTAACAGTGGCTTGCATGGACTATAGTTCCTGCTAATGTTATTGCTACATCAACCCTTTCCTGTTCCTTAGCTCTTTAGTATTATAAATTATGTCAAATGCCAACAACATTTTCAGTGTTCTTGGACTTTTGGACAGTTTCCTCTATACGTTTTTGACCTCTTCAGTACACAGTGTGTCATCCTATTAGGTGTAAAAGATGCTTAATAGGATGCAGGAAGAATGTAGCTGCTAAGTTATTATTAAAAAGTACTATAATTGTTATGGCTACACTTTATGTTTTAATTGGACCTCAGAAATCAAATAAAGTGATATTCTTTGACATCTATTTAATGTGACTGATTAGTAGGCAGTGCTGGCAGATTAATGGAGACAAATACCTATACCTGGAAACTTACACCATTTTTGTAACCTTGCTAATACCAGTAGAGGTCAGTGTGCAGTCTTCCTAGTCCATTGGTAGAAGTCCACTGTGGTGCAAAGAGCTGGTTCCTAAAGAAATGGATAAAAACCTTAGAGTGGAAACCTAAAAACAAACATCTCCAGATTTCATAGTTGTAAGATGTGCATGATAGTTGTAATTGGCAGCTTTGTAACCAGTCTAGAGTAGTGCACAAAGTTTTAAATGTAATTGGTATGGTGGTGCTGCTTCTGTTGAAGTCTGGCAAAAATCCCATTAGTGATGGACATTGGCTGGAGATACATAAGAAGCATTCTTACTTATCCCTGTGCAGCTAGGTTTTTAACTTTTATGCACTCGGCTGAAATATGAGATTTGGATTCAGTTTCTGTTGTTACAACCTCTAAAATGGGGATAATGATAACTTCTCTCTCTTCCTATGTCTGTTTAGATTCTTCAGATTTTAGAGCCAAATCTTCTTTGAACTGAGGGTAAAGAGTTTAACAGTCAGTCCAGTTGTTACTGAGGTCTCTCTGTGGTACTGTAATACAAATGATATTAAACAATGTTAGCTTAGTACATTTCTAAAGAAAATGTCTTTAGAAATCTGCAGAAATTCACAGTGCGCAAATAGTAACAATAAGAATTGATACATAGTAGCACATTTTTATTCCTTTCTTTCTTTGGCTAAGAGCAGTATAATAATGAAATAAAGACAAAGAATGCCTATTTCTGTTGAAAACATTCAGGTGCCTTGAATTCAGAGAAAGCTGAATTCATTTATCTAGATTTGTTAGTGATGTTTTGCTTCTTGTTCATTTATCAGTTTTTAATGTGTTGCAAAGGGGTTAGATTATTTGTATATTTTTAACTTTCCATGTAATTTAAGGGCCAGTTTTCTTACCCAAACAAAACTTACTTTAACTCATTGTTTGTAGGATAAAGGACTAAATGTTTAAATTGTGATATTGGTTACCAACTATAAGGAATTATTACTGAATCGAGCAATTCTGAGTTTTCCATAATAAGGACAAGGACATAATATCATGCTCTAGCAATTCTGTGGGTAGTGAAATATTTATATAGGCTTGATCCTACAAATTGTCAGGCAGGAACAAACTCCTTTGAGACCAATGGGAGGGAGTGATGGCAGGAGGACCACACAATTAATCCAGATGGGCCATATTTCTATTATATTCAGTTGCTATTTAGGTGTTGAAATAAAAGACAAGATAAGGACTGAACTCTTGAAAATCTGGTGGTAAGTATCCCAATGGAGTCATACTTTGTTGAGATCCTGTATTTTGGAGAGGGGGCAGGGGATGTTTGATGTTGTAGATTTCAATGGATCTATAGATCTGCACTTGGGATGGAATAATTACATGCACAAATACTAACTGGGGAATGACTGGCTAGGCTGCAGTGCTGCATAGAAAGATCTAGTGGTTACAGTAGATGGTAAGCTGAATATGAGACAACAGTGTGCACTCTTTTTGCAAAGGAAGCCAAAAGCATACCAGGCTACTAAAGGAGAATCATTTGCAAATCAGAGAAAGTGATTATTTTGCTCTATTGAACACTGGAGTACTGTGTCCAGGTTTGGGCCCCTTTCTTCAAGGAAGATGTAGAGAGTTTGGAAAGAGTCCAGTGGAGAACAACAAAAGTGATTAGTGTCCTGGGAAGCAAGGCTTATGAGGAAAGGCTGAAAGAGCTAAGAGTATCCTTATTTAGTCTGGAGAAGAGAAGACTGGTTGGGGGGGGCGGGATTTGAATGCAATTTGCAAATACCTAAAGGCTGATTATAGAGAGGATGGAGAAGAACTTTTCTCTGTGGTTCTAGGGAACAGAACTAATAGCAATGGCCTCAAGATGCAGCCGGGGAAATTTAGTTTGGAGATAAGGAGGAACTTTCTGACTATGAGAATGGTCAAGCATTAGGACAGGCTACCTAGAGAAGTTGTGAAATCTGCATCCTTGGACATTTTCAAGAGTAGGTTAGACAGTCGCTTGATTGGGATGGTTTAATCATGGATGATCCTGTCTTGGGGAGGGAGTTGGACTAGATTATCTCATGAGGTCCCTTCCAGTCCTATTGTCCTATGATCCCACAGATCCTGGCAATAATTAAGAATAATCTGCTTTATTTTTTTTTCTATTGTTACACGAACCCAGTTGCAGTAACTTGCAACAAATTGAGCTTGCATGTAACTTACTCAGGGGCTATTCTTGAAGCGCGTACAAGTCAGGAGTTTACAAAATGTTGATATATTTTTTTTTAGATATAGATATATACATTTTTTATTAATATGCTACAAAGAACATAAAAAAGGGAGTGGTGAGTTCATTGAAACTGCAGTTTTAGACCTATATATATATATACATATACATACATATATATATATATATATATATACACACACACACACACACACACACACACACACTTCTCATAGCTTTAAGACCGCAGTTCCAATGAACTTGCCATGCCCTTTTTTTATAAGCTATTTCTTTGTAGCATATTAACCAGAAAATTTATTTCACAATTGTCTCCATACCATTATTTTAAAAGGGTAGAAAGGGTATCTTCTAATTGCAAAGATGATAGAACATATTACAGAAAATGATCTTAAGAAATATAAAGTCCTGTTTCCCTGTGACTAAAATCCTGTCCCTACATATGGTTCTCTCTCTCCTTTCAATACTTCTAAAATTATTGAAATTTAAATATTGCTTAAAGGGGAAAAATGTTGAAATCAATATGTAAATACACTGAGATCCAAATATGTCAGGATGAGTAATGCATATTCTGAGAGAGATAAACATAACAATGCTTTCTTCTTGCATCCAGATTCTTTATCTCTGCACCCTTGTTTATGTTCTTTTACCCTTGACATTAGGGCATTCATGCTAATGCATGTTGTGGGAGAGTCTTATGGCTAGCCGAGAAATTGCAGCTAGAAAAAAGAACAAGATATTACAGAGCTGGAGACCAAACCAGCTTTGCTTCAAATATTTAATCTCTGCTAAATCTAAATTAGTAGGGATTCTGTATATTTAATGTCAGAGAGATATGGGTCTTGTTGATACTGAGAGTTCAGTTAAACATATTTTGATAGTTTTGCAAGCAAAACAAATGTTCATTTTTAAAAAAATGATACATTTTACAAAAACCTGGTTTTATTTTATTTGGTTCTGAAAACTCATTTTACTGAGGCTGGAAAAAATTACCAAAAAAACCCCACAAAACCAAAAACAATCTCTGAAACCATTAATAGTTTCTGTTCCATTTTGGGGGCAAAATATTAAAAGAAAAAATCTGAATATTGAAAAAAAGATTCCCAACGAAAACAAATGGCATTTGGGGATCAGTTCTCCTGGTATTTGATTAGCATTAGCACAGGAAGGGTGTGACTATTGACATAAAGGATCAGCCCTGCAGTTGGTATAGCTTCATTGATTTCATTATAAATAATGAGCTCATTAGAGCTGTACTGATTTATACCAGCTGAGGATCCAATCCAGAGAGTTTTATGCAGAAGTAACATCCACTGTAATTTTTTTTTCAAATTTAAATTTACTCATTGCAATACAGCTTAGTAACCTGGAAGTAAGGGTTTTGTTTTTTTTTTATTCCCTGCATCTGAAATCTGTAAAGCTAGAGTATGCTGTATTGCAATCACTGAGCCTTCAGGATGCTTCTAATATATGCAAATTTTTCATTTTTATTTTGTGAAGTTCACATCCCAATTTTACTACTATACCATCATCACTCCAAAGCCATTGTGCTTTGTTTTACAACTGTACATTGAATCACATTATAATTACCTTTCTAGACAACATTTATCTATAAATCTTTAAATACCTTGCATCTGATTCTAATGTAATAAAAAAGCAGTGATGTAAATTGATGTACTTCATTACATTTATTGTTGTATAGTGAAGGAGGTGGGGAAGATTCATAAAAGATTTAAATATCCTTTCTATCTGTGGGATTTGAATATGGCTGTTAGGAATTAGGGGATTTTTCAAGGCGTTCACTAAACCTGAAGAATGTCAGACAATCTAGGACTCACCCAACATAATTACACATTCTTTACAGGAACTGATGAATATTGCACATCACTGGTTAGTGGTACAAAGGTTTTTGATGCAGTGGTATTTGGACGTTCATTCCAGTGGGTTCCTTGGCATGAGTGAGTCTAAATTGCTAGACTTTCTTAACAAGTATATATAAAAAAAGATGAAATATTGGATTTCAGGTTTCATGATAGAAGGAACAATGGTAAATTGTATTTTTACGTAAGAAAAAGTTTATTTTGTGGAGACCTGTATATTTTGTCAGAAAAGCATTCTGAGATTAAATTCCTAACAAGCTGTATTTAGTATACAAGCAAAGCACACATGCGCTCAGGATGGCACACTCTTTATGAAAGATGTTGTAGCTAAGTGGATTTGACTGGACTTTACTATAGTTGAACTGTGAATTCTCTTTCCAGATTTGTCATAGCCTTGTACAGCCTGCTTTGTTAACAGCATGCAAAGTGGGTGCAGCTGTACATGAATCCCTCCTAGGATGTGGGACTTTGAACAATACTAAAGGTTGGAAAAATCACAAGTTTTAAGGCCATTCAGTATGGCTAGGTACAGACATTAAAAAAACCTGAGGTGGAATAGATCTAAGTTATGCATTTTTCTATAAGTGGTATAGTTTAGATGGGTAGTGGATACAAAGCACATTTGCCCTTTGTTGGGGGGTGGGGGAATATTAGATCAGGTTCCACCATTTTTAACCCAGTCTGTGCACCGAACTTTTGTTCTATTATGGGTATAGACCAGTTTCTGATCACTTATACCAGTAAAAGTGTAATGTCTGTAACTGGCCTATGAGTCTAACTCATTTTTTTCTTACTTCCAGTTTAGGATTCCACTATTATTACTATTAGCACCTAGAGGTTCCAAGCAAGTCATTAAGTTAATCATTAAATAAGCATATAGTAAAAGATGGCCCATGCCCCAAAGAATCTACAGTGTTAGTTGAAGACAAAACTCAGTGCGGGTGAACCAGATATAGTGGAAGCAAACAACAGGGTGATGGTTATATGAACATAATTATATAAATTATCAGTGCACACAACTCATAGACATAGATCACAGCTTGTCACCTGCTTAATCATTATCTAGGTCAAAGAAAGTAGCAAAGTTTCCAGTTCCATAATTCTGTCTTGAAACACTGCAGGCAACTCAGAAGTATGTGTGCTGCAGCACAAGAGACACTGGACAATTTAAGGAGTCTGAAAGTGCTAATATGCTTGTGCATGTTGCAATTTTCAGGGCTTTAAAAACCAATCAAATCTTAACAGATTTTCATGTGGACAGTGAAATACCAGGGCCTAGGAACATCCCGTGTCTACCTGCAACTGCCTGTAGCAACCTACCAGGCAGCTTAAGCTGTTTTAAACTAGCAAAAAAATAGAACCATGCAATATTTGCAGTGATCTTACCATAACTGTTTCTACTGCTTATAAATGTAGGGTTGGCATCTCTATCCTTAGTAGCATCTCATGTACATAAATGGCATCATTGTGCTCTAGCTCTTTTAAAGATGCAGTTCAGAATGCTGAACGAGTGAGTAGGCTACTAAATAAAAGCCAGAGATAGAGGGCTGGGGAACAGAGTGGTATATCCAACTTGTTCAATATCTTTAAAATTAAATTCAAGAACACACAAAGAGCCTATAAATAGCCAGTTTAAAAAGTAGTGCAAGCCTTGCTTTTACATATTCTTTTCTCCTGTCCTTTTACTCTGAACTGCCCTCTTGAATGGAAATGCAATTATACAATCAATGAAAAGTAAAAATAACTGGCAAATTCCTAAAGTATTTTAATCACCATGTAAATGTGCAGTAGCACTAGGATGCAGCAGGGTGCATTTTACAGTATGAACCTCACAATCCACCCATGGCAAATATTAATTGCCCCATAAAACACAACCTGTTGTGTCTTGCAGCTCAACATGCTACACAGCTGTACCAGCTTGATTTATGTACTTAACAGGCTTGTACTACTTATAATGAATGTTTTTAGTAAAAACAGAGATATCAAAATGGTGACAGTGAAGAAAGATAATGCTATAGAATTTCCATTAACCAGGAAAACTTACTACAGATTAAGTACCTGTTATAAATGTGTAATGTTTTTCCATCAAAGTAATTCTATTTTTAAAGAACTTGCCTATTTGTCTGATTTAAGGTAAGGGTATATCTAGGAAGTCTTCATTTTAGTTGGCTGTATAAATGCCAGAACACTTGAAAAATCTCATACTGTACGTACAGTATCTTTAGTACATGCATCCCTTCTTAAGCCTTCCAGTTGCTGTGATATTAGTCATTCCTTCTGGATGTTTTCACATTCATTCTACCAATTGAAAACAATAGAATGGACCTTTTGACTATCAAAACTCACAGTTACATTTTCAAAGCTCTTTGGAGCTAGGCTGTCACTAAATATAACTTGAATAGTCCTACAGTTTGACACAGTTTTTGTTCCTCACTGGTCCCCAAAGTTCTGATAATGTTCAACTTTTTATTATCCAAACCTTTCAAGTACTCCCTGCTCCGCAACCCACCCTCCCAGATGCCACCTTTTCCCTTTCTGTTTCAAACTAAGCCAGGTCTTTTCTCCCTTCCCTTACTCCAACCATCCATTCCCTTCAACTACTAGTAAAACAAGTTTCCAGCTGTGTGCGACTTTGTTGAGTTCTACTCTTCTATTTCTTTCTGCCTCTGAACTTGGAAACTCTTTGTCAGAGACCAGCAAAATGTTGGCAACATAATGTTATCCCTTGCACAGGGGTGTTTGGAAATATATTCAGCCAGTTTGTCCCCCATGCAGTGAGAAATTAATTCCTTTTTAGATTAAATCAGAACCTTGATTCCCCTTATGCAATAATTTATTTTTTGCACTTTGTGGGCACATCCAGATGAGTGTGCATGTGCAGCTTGCAGTGTTGCAAACTGCACACGGTGCACATGCAACCATTCACTGCACTGCTAATTTGCAACATGGTACCAAAATTTGACACTGGGAAATTCTACTGTCAAAAAAAGCCACAGCAAAAAACAGTGAGGCGCATGCTTCAAGAGTGTGCACTGGCAGACAGAGAGGCTGGGTCCTACAGGGAGATGCTCTGCTTGCCAGCCAGAGCATCTCCCCTCCTTTCTTTGTCCCCTGGCTCCTCCAGCATGCAGAAACACATACCCCTGCACATGCACGCTCATCTGGACATGTCATGTCCATCTGGATGTGGCCACAGGGCATGTCTGCGGTGCTACATACCGCACATTCAGCTGTTCTCTGTGCTGCAAGGTAGCAGTGCACGTGTGTTTTTTGAACCTGGGAGATCCTGGGGTCAAAAAAACTACACAAAAATAAATGCGGGGTGGTGCATATGGGGACAGCACATGGTTACCGAAACAAGAGTCAAGCTGGGTAAGCTCCGAGCCACACTCCAGCTCCCGACCAGGCTCTGAGTAGCAGGATCAGAGGCTCAGGTAAGGCTTCTGGGGCCAGTCCAGTGCTGGTCCCAGCCTCCCCTACCCTATTCAGGGTAACCTGCATGGTACAGGCATTCCCCAAGGACAACCAGCAGTGGCCCAGGTCCACAAACATCCACACTCATGTGGATGCAGCCTGTGGGTACATCCACACATACAGGCACATGTACTTCCAGTAGCTCAGATAGCCGCAGCACAAATTTGCACCGGAGATTTGTGCCTCAGCATGCATTTTCATATGGGGCAAATCGTGCTGCTTGGGGCAAATTGACCCTGCCCAGCTTCTTCTAGATCTTCAGCCATGGGGAGCTGGAGCTGGAGGTTGGGGCCTGTACCTGTTCTGGCCCCAGCAGTATAAAAAAAACCTGCCCTGGTAAGCATCTCAGGGCTGCTTACCTTTAGGAGCTTCTGAGGGAGGAACCTCTGGGAGGAACTTGGCCACACCCCTTCCTGTCCCAGGCTGTTGATGTTGCTGGTTGCTGCAAGTTTGGTCTCAGGAGCTTCTGGGGAGAGGATGGCTGGATGCCTTCCTGCCTCTGGCTGCAGCTAGCTTGTTCTTAGAGCTTTTGGGGGTAAATTGGCTGCACCTCTTCCAACCTTGGGCTGCTGCCCCTGCCCCTCCCCCTGCAGGGGGGGTCCTCTGCTGCACACTGCTACCCCCTCTCAGGAAGAGTCCCAATGCACTGCATCACACCCCAGCAATGCATCCCAGCTTCTGCAATCCTGTTCCAGCCTGCTGCCCAGCCCACTGTCAAGCCACAGTTGGGAGACAGCCTTAGGAGGGAGCCTGTGCTGCCTGTGGGCCCCTCCCCCACCATCACTGCTGGAGCATTTACTTGCCCCGACTGCCTTAGCAGGCTAACCCCCACCTTCACCTGCACTTTCACCAGAAGCACACCCTGAGTGGCTGAACTGGACAGATCCTACCATCACTGCTGTTGTTATGGTCTGCTCTGCTGCTGTCCCCTCTCAGGAGAGAGCGAGATTCCTTGCTGCACCACCTTGACCCACTCAACACCACACCTGCACTGGATTACTCCCTAACTGACTGACTGCTCCTGCCCTTCCTCACTGCTGCCTCGCTGCATCTGATCCTGCTTTGTTTCCCTACTTGCTGCTGTGTGCCCAGCTGGAGGCCTGAGGGGCTCCTGGACTGATCTGCAACAAATAAAGCTCCTCCACTGCTCCAGCTATCTTTTACATCTGCCTCAGCAGCCTTCCCTGTGTGTTTTGCCCTTGTGTGTTAAGTCCTGTGGTTCACTCCCCCTGCCCTGGTGTTTGTATGGCAGAGTAAATCAGCTCGAGTCTCCCCAGCCCTTGTGTGTGTTCCCCCTACCTGACATTCCCCAAGTGTAGCCCTCCTGACTTTTCTCCTGTGGGGATGTACCTCAGTGAGCTTCAGCCCCCTTCCCCTTCCCCCATATTTTCCCCACAACCCCAGCCTGCCCCTATTAGATTCACCAGCCCCACTCTACATTTTTGAGTTACTTTATTGTTTTCCCCTCCCTGATGTGAAGCAATGGCAGGGCAGGAACCTTCTAGGGTGAGGGGAAGATGCTCCCATAGAACTTCCTGCAGCCCCC
The DNA here is from genome assembly GCF_000455745.1 of Alligator sinensis. Taxonomy (NCBI): domain Eukaryota; kingdom Metazoa; phylum Chordata; order Crocodylia; family Alligatoridae; genus Alligator; species Alligator sinensis. The sequence goes on from NW_005841921.1 coordinate 3,872,319, forward strand.
ACTATGGGGGCAGATCCCAGCCAAGCCCCCAAGGGGATGTATGCCACTGTATCTCCCACCTTGGAGGCAGAGTTCAAATGACCTCCTCCAGGGGTTGAGAAGCCTGAGACCTCTGCTGTTGGGGCAGGAGAGACTCCAGCAGGGAGCCAGCAAGGCCAGGAGGTATTTCCTGGCCAGGTCCGTCTCGGAGTTCCTAAGCCCCCTTCCCCACCATCAGGGACCAAGGGCAAAGGCAGTGGAAAGGGCTCCTCTTCAGGCTCCTCCACAGCTGGGGGTGGGAAGGGTAAGGGCCTTGCCCACAAGCCTAGACTACCAGCACCTGAAGAGACCACATGCACCACATCAACTGGTACACCCACTCAGCCTGTCCCTGACCCTAGTCCTGGCTGTACCAATGCAGCCCCCCAGCAGGAGAACCACAACTATGCACAGGTGACTGTGGAGCAACTCACAGCTACAGGGCGTGGATCCTCCACCATTGGCCCTTCCAGCTCAGGCAGCAGGGCTCCCTTTCTGGCACTCACCCGTAGGCATGGGGTGACGTGCCAACTGCCCAGGTGGGAGAACCTGGATTTTGAGACCTGGGTGCAGGGCCTGGCTCAGGTAATGGGCACCCCCAAGATTGTGGTGGCCTCCTGCTTTCATGGCAAGGGGGTCTTTTTCCTTGCCTCGGAGGCCACTGCACAAAAGGTGGTGGAGAGGGGCTTGTGGTGGAGGGTGAATATGTTCCCCTTGAGCCCCTACAAGAGCTAGGGACCAGAGTGGTCCTCAGTTCTGTCTCACCTTATATCCCCAATTGGGCCCTGCTCCCCCATCTCCAAACCCTAGAGAGACATCTCCCCAGAGGTGGTGTTCTGGCTGCCACATGTGCTCATTCCGTTTTCAGGTCATGATCCAGGCTGGCAGTGGGAATGCAGCTAGAGGCCAAGGGCAGCCTCATAATTCCTTTTCAGGGGACCCTAGTGACGATTTTCTATATGCGGGGGGACCTGCAGTGCTTCTAGGGCCATGCCCCAGGTGCACTTGCATCATGAGTGCACTGTGAGTTTGGCAGGGAAGGTATCCTCAGGTCCCACTGTCAAAAGGGGTGCCCCTACCACCACTGTTCCTCCCCACTTGGGCCTGACACCCCAGCCACAACTACCAGGTCCTCTGTGAGCTCAGGGGAACCTGCCTCCCAACCAAGATTGGCGGAGTCCCTGGGAGGGGGGCAGCAGCTGGGGGAGGAGAGGGCCCCCCTGCCCCCAGCTGTGCCCCTGCTATAACAGCTCCACTGCCCGAACCCTCACCTTCTACTGGAGCCTGTCCACCAGAGGACCACCCCATGGCTGAGTGGGTGCAGGTCCCCTCCAGGTGCAAAGCCAAGAGAGAGGTCTGGATACAGCTGGAGCCTTCTGACATAGAGGACCCCCCCCCCCAGGCTATCACATGGGGAGAGGGAGTGGTTCAGCTTCTGGGGGACTCCCCAGCTGTGCCCAACACCCCACCCCTGGGGAAGATTAAATGGGTTATCCCAGTAGAGGAGGCTTCGGGGCTGCTGGACACTCCCAAACAGAAGCCCATTTAGGAAGCCCCTCACTCCACTGGCCAGAGCCTACCTGCTGAGACCACGGATGCTGAGGCAGACCCAGAAGGTCTGGCAGCAGAGCCTTCCCCCTCTGATCTGGGGGAGACAGGGGCCCTGAGGCTTATCCTGGTGAGACTTGAGGAGGGAGGTCCCCTTTCCCAGGATTCCAAGGCAGACAGCAAAGCCACCCTGGTGCCTGACAGGTCTCTTCCCTCCCCCTCCCAGGAGAACCTCGCTTCCAGCTTGCCCCATGGTCCCAAACCAGAGGAGTCGGGGTTGGGTCTCCTGATCAACAAGGCGATCTTGTCAGGGACCCTGCACAGAACCCCCCAGAACTCCAGTTCTACCCCATCATCTTGCGAATGAGACCTACCCCCATCCTTACCCCCACCCCTGTCTCAAGGGGCTGCATGGCTTTCCCAATACCAACCAGAGTCTAAGGTCTTAGTGGACCAGAGGGTTCAGATGGTGCCTAAGGAGCCCACTGAGCCCCAGGACCAGGAAGAGGACACCTGAGAACCAGCAGGCTCCATGGAGCCTGCAGACCTCTCGGGGTCCTGGTGGTCCCCAGTGGTGAACTACTTGCATTTCTTGACTGACTACACCCACTGGTCTACCAGCAAGGTTCAGCTCACCTTGGACTGCTGGGGAGATTTTGACAGCATCCTCACTACTGTGAGGGCACTGGTGGGGGAAGGCAAGGGGCCCCAAAACTGCAGTGCCCGAATCTATAAGTGGGCCCACAGTTTTATAGATGCCTTCCATACGTATCAGCTGGCAGGCCCCACACTGGGCATTGAGATGCACAAGGCCCC
>NW_005841921.1:3874710-3884547 GCF_000455745.1 Alligator sinensis
TACTCCACCCCCACAACCTTAAGGTCACTTAAGATCATGACCTTCTATGTCCATGGCTGCAGGAAGGGTCTCCAGAGATGCTGGGTGCTCTCCTTCCTTCAGAAGGGAGGGTACCCCATAGTATTCTTGCAGAAGACCCTGACAACCCAAGCCAATGAGCCTAATTGGTGGCTAGAGTGGGGAGGCAGGGTCTTTTTTTGTCACCTTTTGGCCATCTCTTGCAGGGTGGCCACCCTGATCTCCTCAGGCCTGCAGCCAGAAGTTCTCCAGGATGTTGAGGTGGTGCCAGGCCGCCTTCTGCACCTCTGGGTCCAGGTGTGGGTGCTGGTCCTGAACCTTCTGAACATGTATGCCCCTGTGAGAGACCCAGAGTTAGCAGATTTTTTTTCTGCCAGGTGGCCACTTACATCAGCACTCTCAATGCTCGTGAGTGCCTGGTCCTTGGTGGGGACTTTAACATTGCCCTAGACATGCGAGACCAGTTGGGCAGGGAGCAGAACCAGGCCGCCATGGACTTCCTTGGGGAGATCCTGATGGACTACTTCATGGTGGACATGTGGCGTGCCAGTCACCTTACCAACCCCCTGCCTTCACCTCCGTGAGGGTGGGGGAGGAGCAGTCATGTTACTTCTGGTTGGACCAGGTTTTTATCACTTTGCCCTGGCCCCTCCTCTGGCATCCAGCCAACCCCTAGCATGGCCAGGACCCAGACAAGGTGGTGATCACCACCTTGTCTGGGCCCAGGCCATGCTAGGGCACGGGCATCTGGGGTTGGCCCACTGGCATTTCAATGCTGGTCTTCTGGAGGATGTAGGCTTCAGGGAGGCCTTCCGGGAGTTCTGGCTGGCTTGGCGGGAGCAATGGGCAGCTTTTCCCTTGGAGAAGGTGCACATCCATTTTTTTTTTGGCCGCAGCTATGCTCGGGGGGTATGCCCAGCAGAGGGAGGCGGAGCAGCTTGAGCAGGAAGTGCTAGAGCTGGAGAGATGCCTGGCCATTGACCCAACCCAGTGTCAGGAAACATGGGAAGAGCTTCGTGCTCTGGATCATCACTGTGCCCATGGACAAATGTCCACTCGTGCATACAGCTCCTTTGGGAGATGGACTATGGTTACTGCTTCTTCTATGCTCTGGAGAGGAGGCGGAGGGCCAAGAAGTACATCACATGCCTTCTGGCGGGTGATGGCACCCCCGTCACAGATCCAGGTGAGATGCGCCAGCATGTGCAGGCCTTCTATGAAGAGCTCTTCTCCCTGGATCTGATTGACACTGAAGCCTGTCAGACCCTGTGGGAGGAATTTCCACAGGTCAGCATAGGTGACCAGGACCAGCTAGAAGCTCCTCTCACTCTGGCTGAGTTTTTGGCCGCCCTCCACCTGATGTCTGGCAACAAGGCGACAGACATTGATGAGCTGCTCGCGGAGTTCTACCGGGCCTTCTGTAACATCCTTGGCCTGGATCTTGCTGCAGTCTGGGCCTAATCTGAGGGAAGTGGGGAACTCACCCAGTCATACCAGAGGGCCATGCTGAACCTCCTGCCAAAGAAGGGGGATCCCCATGACCTGAGGAAATGGTGTCCTGTGTCTCTCCTCTACACAGACTAGAAGGCAGCAGCAAAGGCCATCTTGCTGCACCTGCGGTCCGTGCTGATGGACCTGATCCATCCTGACCAGATGTACACAGTACCCAGACATTCCATCTTTGACAACCTGTACCCGATTCAGGACCTCCTGGAGCTAGCACACTGGGAGGGCCTGTCTTTTGCCCTCCTATCCCTGGACCAAGAGAAAGCACTTGACGGAGTGGATCATGGGTACCTCACAGGCACGCTGCAGGCCTTTGGCTTCAGGCCCCATTTTGTGTGGGTTCTCCCGGTGCTGTACGCCTCTGCAGAGTTTTTGGTCAAGCCCAACTAGATCCTGACAGAGTCCATCCCATTCAGGAGAGGGGTGCATCAAGGCTGCCCGCTGTTAGGCCAGCTGTATGCCTTGGCTCTGGAGCCCTTCCTCATTCTTCTGCGGAGGCAGGTGGTGGGGTTGATGCTCCAGAAGCTGGCGGTGCGACTGGTCCTGTCAGTGTATGCTGACGATGTACTCCTCGCAGTCCAGAACTCAGGTGACCTGGCGCAGGTGGAGGCCTGCCAGGCATTGTATTCAGCATCCTCCTCTGCCCAGGTCAACTGGGTCAAGAGCTCTGGCCTAGTGGTGGGTGATGGGTGGCAGGTGGGCTCAATCCCACCCACGCTCTGCAGGATCCACTGGAGCATGGGCTCGCTTCTCTATTTGGGGGGTCTACCTGTCTCCCACAACCCTTCCCTGCCAGAGAACTGGTACTAGCTGGAGACAAGGGTGGTGGAGCAGCTAGGGGCATGGGCAGGGCTCCTGAGATGTCTCTCCCTGCATGGGAGAGTGCTGGTGGTGAACCGGCTGGGCCTGTGCATGCTCTGGCACTGCTTACACAACCTGCCTGTGCCCCCTGAGGCCCTGGCAGGACTCCAGAGATGAGTGCTGGAGTTTTTCTGGCTGAGACAGCACTGGGTCACTGCAGAGGTCCTGAGCTTCCCCTTGCAGGAGGTTGGCCAAGGCCTGGTTTGCCTGCACAGCCAGATCCTGGTGTTCCATCTTCAGGCCCTGCAGTGACTGCTGTATGGTAGCCACATAGCATGGGGCTACCTGGGGCACATTTTCCTCTGCCATTTCCAGGGGCTCTATGACTTGCAGCTCCTCAGCCTGTGGGGCTTCTCCCTGCAGGACCTGCAAGGACTGCCAGATCTCTACCAGGACCTCCTCTGGGCCTGGAGGCTGGTCTCTGCCTCCAGATCCCCTGCAACAGTGACCCAGGGCACTGACCTGCTTGTCAAGCCCCTCCTCTGGAACCCCCAGCTGGAGGTGCCGACAGCAGAGGCACCCCAGTTGCAACAGAGGTTGATCCTGGTTGGCATCACCCATATTGGAGGCCTCCTGGACTACGATAGGTGGGAGTGGGTGTACCTTGCTGCACTGGCCTGGTGCATGCGTCTATCCATGACATGTGCAACCTGCCGTCTAGTCTAGGAGGTGCAGTCTGCCCTACCTCCCAGTGCCCTTCTCTTTGTTGACCAGGTCCTCTGTGGTGGTGTTCCCCATTTCCTCCAGCCCACTGGAGTTTGCTGTGGGGCTGGTGCCTTGCCCAGCCTCACGGTGCTCCCTGCTCCACCACCTGAGCTGGCTGGAGGACACCAGACTGGTCCGCTTTTCCACCATCCGTCACTGCCACCTCTCTACATGCTTGTGTGCCTCACTGTCCATCGTGTCACCCTCACATCCCGCCCAGACACCAAGTGGTGGGACCTGCTCGGCAAGGGCATGGCTGGAGCACCCCAGTGGCTGAGTCTGTACTCCACCCTCATCCCACGAGCCATTGGGGACCTCAGCTGGTGGCTCTTTCATGATGGTGAGCTTCACGGACACCTCAGTGTGCTGCCTCTTCTGCAGGCAGAGGGAAACCTTGGTGCACATGACCCTCGAGTGTGCCAGGCTGCAGCCCCTCCACCTCCAGAACCTCCTCCTGAGGTTCTGGTTGAATTTCACCCCCCACCTTTTTGTTTTTGGTCACCCCATCCATAGCCCTACCAAGTCCCAGGACCTCCTGGTCAACCTCCTCGTGGCCCTGGCAAAGTGGACCCTACTTGACTAGGAAGCAGGCTCTGGCTGGGAAGGTGCATGGAGACTGTGGGGCTGCCTTCCTGTCACTTGTCCATGCTCGTTTCTGGGCAGAGCACCAGTGGGTGGCATCTACCAGCTCCTTGGTTGCCTTTGAGGACCAGTGGGTGTGGCCCGGGGGTTCTGCTCAGTATCCCCCTCAGGCACACTTAGTTTTACATTTTGACCCTTTGATCCACATGACACTCCTATCCTGTTTTATTTATTAGCTGTTCCAAGTATTTTCTTGTAGCATTCACCCCTGAGCCCCCATACAATAGGGGCTACTAATTAGCTGGGTGGGCCTTGGGGCCCATCGTATTTGAATGTTACAAATAGACAAGTGCTTTTGAGGCTTCACCAGTTGTTGTCTGGGACACTAGTCCCCTGTGACAGCTGGACTGCTGTGGCAGCCTGACATCACATGGCCCCTGCACCTTCTTCCTACTGAAACAGTCTGGCAGTGGGGACTGATGCCTCGCTGTGACCTGCTGCCACTTGCAACAGCATCTGCTCTGTTGGACATATGGCCCCATGGCTAAGCACCTGCCAGACTCAGATAGAGACCACACAGCCACCTGGGCTATGGTATGGGCACTGCAATAGAGCCACCTGCATCTCTGGGCCAGCTGCCAGTGGGCTGTGGATGCACAGCAGCACCATTGCATCCATACAGCCCAGTCTGGGGCCAGAGTCTGCCTCCTAGCTCAAGGCTGCGAGTACCAACTGGCCCTTCTGAGGAAGGCCACACCAATCCTGCCAGCCCTTGCTGCTGCCCTCTGCCCTGCTGCTGCCAGCCCAGACCCAACCAAGGGAGAAGGTGACAATGAAGATCCTGTCATCACCCCCAGCATCTGCTGCTGCACCTGGGCCTGGGCTACCACTAAACACTGGTGGGAGCACACATTCCCCCCACCTGGACTGATGGATGCTGGGTGCAGACCTTCAGGTTCTCAAGGGACATATTCATGCATCTCATGGCTCAGATGGCCCCTAACATTAAGTGTCAAGACACTGTGATTCACCCAGCCCTTACCCCAGAGACAGTGGTGACACGTAAGGAGTGCATATGCACCCCCCTGAGAGTGCTGGTGCACCCCTGGACTGGCCACACTCCCCACTTAGGTTATGGGCAACAGGAGCAGGTGGGAACACTAGTGCCTTCTCTAAGCGCTGACCAAGGAGTGGGAGTGCTGGGTGTAGCACTGTGGCCACTTCCGGAAGCACTGTAACTGCTTCCCCGTTGGTATTTTGCCACAGCAGGATTCCACGCTCCCCTCCCCCCATCAGCATGTTTGACTGCAGGGGGATGATTGCTGACTGGTTGCTGGGGAGGGAGCATGTGCCTCCCCACGCCAACTATGGTGGCACCAGTCACCCATGCCCGGAGAAATGTGTGGCCATACTATCCTGAGCCTAGCCATGCCTGCCAGCCACAGGTACTCCTTTGGGGTGGGAAAGTGCACTGCTGCCCAGGCTATTCTGGATGTTTGTGGGGCCATCCAGGACATCCTGCCTGACCAGGTCATCCAGCTGGCTGACCCCGGGGAAGTGGTAGTGGGGTTTGGGGCCATTGGGTTCCCCAACTGTGTTGGAGTGCCCCATGGGACCCACATCCCCATCCTCTGCCCCCTGAGGGAGGGCAGAAATACATCAACTGCCATAGTGCCCACTTGGTGGTGCTTGAAGTAGTCGTAGACCATCGCAGCCACTTTATGCCCATTTACACTGGGTGAGCTGGAAGCGCCCATGATGCCCACATTCTGCACCACTCACCACTCCCAGGACTGATGGAGGCATGAACCTTTGCCCCAGAGATCCAGGACCTGATCAATGGGGACATCACCGTACCACCACTGATCATGGTGGATTCTGCATACTTGCTCCTCCCTGGCTGACGCACCCCTTCCCAGGACCCATGGATGCTCAGCAGCAGCACTACAATGAGGCCCTTGCCTGCTGGTGATGCATTGTCAAGAAGTTGTTTGGCCAGTTGAAGGGGCACTGGCAGAACCTCACTACCTGCTAGGTGGCAGTGCAGCAACACATACCCCACATCATCACCGCAGCGTGTCCTGCATTATGTGTGCGTGTTCTGGGGAGAGGTCTTTGAGCCCCAGTGGATGGAGAAGGCTTGCCATGTATCACAGCCCATCCAGTGGCAACTACAGCAGAGCCGGCCAGCTTGGCAGTATCACAGATGAGGGCCACCCGCTCTGGCAGCAGCATGTGGGAGCCAGAGTACATGATGCCATCACTGCCCACCTGCTGGCCCAACCCCTGGGTAGGGCACTGGGCATATCACCACCAGTGCCAGGCCACCTGGCCAGAGGCCTCCATCCCTGACTACTGCCAGGACTGCAACAGCACAGGCAGTGTGGCTGTATTGAAAACAAGCAATTTTATTCATTTTCCCTCTCTCTACACCAGCAGTGCATCATGCCCACAGTACCTCCATCTCCCCAACACTATTCCCTGAGTCCCAACCTGACCCAGAAAACAATGAAAACTGTGTAGATGTGTCCCAGGGAAATGAGAGGTGGTACTGAGAGGTGGGAGAAAGTCAGAGGGAGGAGGCACAGTGAGGAGGGACTTAAGGGTTCATGGCCCTGTGACCATCCCATGTGCAGGGGCCACAGTGATATGGCCCAGGGGCAGGCTGCTCTGGGGAAACCACTGCAGGTTGGCCTGGGCCTGGGAGAGGGGGAGGCAGGACCTCTGCCTCTTGACAGCCGTAGTGGGTCAGTGGGGCTTGGTGGGGTGCCAGCTGTGACATCATTCAGCCAACCTGCTCCCAGCTGAGCCCTGCCCCTGGTGCTGGGGGTACAGGGAGGCCAGATGGCTGTGGTGGGGCTGGCAGAGCCTGGCACACAGTGATAGAAGTGGCTGTGGCAGGGATAGAGGTCACAAGCTGCTTGGTGACTCCATGGTTATGCGCTACAGCCACATCAATGGAGGCCCTATGTTGGTGCATCTCCTCCAAGTTCTCCAGGACCAGCTGCTGCCCCACCTCAATCTGGGTGACCCGGCCCTCTGGGGCCACCCTCCTGGCCTGCACCTCCTCCATGGCCACAGCATGGTCGTGGAAAAAATGGTGGTGCTTCTGCAAGACCTGGTTTCAGAAGTTTTGAGCATCCCAGTGGTGTGCCCACTACATCCGGAGCACCTCCTCCTGCCAGCTCTCGCTGAGTGAGCTGCTTCTGCCATAAGTGGTGCATCCAGATGGCCCCTGGCATCTGAGAGGCTTGGTGGGTGGCTCCTGGGCACAGGGCAATGGCCTTTCTTCTGGGAGATGGGCTGTCTGAAGAGAGAGCAAATAGAGGGCCATCTTCAGCTACAGCAACATTACATGGGGCAAGAACAGGCCTTGGTGAGGGTCACCAGGGAGTAGCCTCACTCTTGGGTACACAGTCAGGCAGATGGCCCCTAAGCCAGGGCCATGCAGGCCTGGCACCCTAACAAGGGTCACGGCCATCCTGGGATCTATCTGGTTGTCCCCTCCCTCTGTGTGTCTGGGTGGTCTGCTGCCTCAAGACTTCACAGGGCCCTGCCCTGTTTGCAAGTAGCTCTTGTAGGCTGGAACTCTGCCACTCTTCAGAGAGCTGTTGGAAAGCAGGGAAACCTGTGGTTTACCCTTTAAAGGGAAAAATCTTTGCTTTTCCACAGGAAACAGAAAACCCAGATCCCTGCTTACCAGGATCTCCCATGGTCTCTGCCACCACCTCAGGATCCTCCTGACTCTGCTGATGGTATGCAGCTGAGACCTGGGTGCCTCTGCCTCCAGACACAGCTGGCCCCCATGCATGGCTACAAGGCAGCCTGCCTGGTCCTGCTGCTGTGCCTGGGCCCAGAACACATGCTCCATGCTAGGCAGGCTCTAGAGCAACCCAGGAAAGAGCCTGGGTCCCAGCCAGCTCTGGAGCAACTGCTGCCAGCCATGTCCTGCTTTAATTTCTCCGGTATGCTGAGGCAACATACTGGAGGAGCAGGGGCAGCCATAGAGACCCTCTGGCCAGGTGCTAGGGCATCTCCTTGGAAGACCCAACTTCCAGTTACTGCCTTTTTTCTGACAAGTTTTCTTTTGATACCGGGATTCCCCAGTATCAAATTTAGAGTCTGTGATGCAAATATGCACCACGAGGAACATTTTCTAGTTTGTGCGGTGCCTTCTGCAGTGTCTCAAACCACTTTGAGGTGCTGCAACAGATGCGTGCAAGCTTGCGTGGACATGGCCTGTGAGTACAAAATACTATCTTGATATGGGAACTTTTTGCATCCAATTTTTATTCTATATTAGTGGCAATGACTTTGTCACATATATGGTAACAGAAAATCATACCACAGATTGCTTTAAGCCCCCATAAAATATTTGGTGTAAGTACCCAGTTAAGCTGAGTTGTGGTTTGTACTGGTTTGAATCTTGCTATTTCTGGCAGATTTTTTGTTTGTTTTTTTTACCTTAGGAGTCAGGTAAGATCCAAAGGTTTAAAAATGACAAGTCCCTCCCTGACAGAGAGATTTAGTTGAGTTCTCCTTAAAAAGCAGAAAATATACAATTTATTTTAACATGTTAGAAAGGCTAAATGTATACACACCTGGCTTTGGGCAAGAACATTAAAAATGCTACAGATAAGATAAATGAGTACACGTTATATTATATAATTAAAATATAATATTTATTTGCAGGTTCTCTAAAGAAAATTCTTGCTTTCCATCACAAACTTGGCTTTGTTTCATTGGTCAAGGGTTGCTTGAGCAGGAAATTGTTTCAATTTGCAAGTAAAGGGATGCTAAGTTATGGGATATTTTGAAGTTATGAATAAGTAATTCTGTTTCTTTCTGTTACAAGAGTTAATTCCCATTATGTACAAATAACATTCATTTTATAGCTGTAAAATCAGGTGGAAGTTAGAATCTAATTCATAAACACATGTGAAGCACTCCCTTTGTTTTCCTTATGACAAACAAGGAATGCCCTTTTTTCCATATTTAAATTATCCACAGTGAAATCCATTTTTGTGATTTATCACTCCATTCACAGGATAATGTAGATAAGAACTATTGTGTATAACCCAGAGTCCTTCAAATCAAGGGAAAATAAGGAGGTTTGCTAAAATAGATTACAAATGGTTTAAGGGGGCAGTTCTACAAGGCACTACTCATGTCTACTACTCATGTCCACACTCAAAGTATAGGAAGAGTTTGCAGGGTAACGACCTGAGAATAGCTATATTAGATAGGTTGGAATTGGGTTCAATCTGTTGCTACTTGAGGTAGATGTCATAGCTAAGATTTGCAGCAGGAAAGAAAAGGTAGAAAATGAATTATAAGTCAGCAGGCCCAGATGTAAGTCGGCAGGCCCGGATGTAAGTCAGCAGGCCCGGATGAGCTCCATCCAAGGGTACTGAAGGCACTGGCTGATGTCATTGCACAGCCACTGGCGGGAATATTTGAACACTCATGGTGCATGGGCCAGGTCCCGGAGGACTGGAAAAGGGCCAATGTGGTCCCCATTTTCAAGAAGGGGAGGAAGGAGGACCCAGGCAACTATAGGCCAGTCAGTCTCACCTCCATCCTTGGCAAAGTCTTTGAAAAAATTATCAAGGCTCACATTTGCGAGAGCCTGGCAGGAAAAATTATGCTAAGGAGAAACCAGCATGGGTTCGTAGCAGGCACATCATTCCTGACTAATCTAGTCTCTTTTTATGACCAGGTTACAAAACACCTGGATGCAGGAGTAGGGGTTGATATCGTTTACTTAGATTTCAGCAAGGCCTTTGATACGGTATCCCACACCATACTGGTGAACAAGTTAAGAGGCTGTGACTTGAATGACTACACAGTCTGGTGGGTGGCAAATTGGCTAGAGGGTCATACCCAGAGAGTTGTAGTGGATGGGTTGGAATCGACCTGGAAGGCTGTGGGCAGTGGGGTCCTGCAGGGCTCGGTCCATGGACCCATACTCTTCAATGTCTTCATCAGCGACTTGGACGAGGGAGTGAAGTGTACTCTGTCCAAGTTTGCAGATGACACAAAACTGTGGGGAGAAGTGGACACACCGGAGGGCAGGGAACAACTACAAGCAGACCTGGACAGGTTGGACAAATGGGCAGAAAACAACAGAATGCAATTCAACAAGGAGAAATGCAAAGTGCTGCA
>NW_005841921.1:3885092-3894134 GCF_000455745.1 Alligator sinensis
TCCTGCCTATGCAGGGGGTCGGACTCGATGATCTATTGAGGTCCCTTCTGACCCTAACATCTATGAATCTGTGAATTTGTTTGACTGGTTCTAAAGTAGTATGAGTAGGATCTATTGGAAGGAAAAGTTGGACCCCCTTTGGCTATTGGGAATGAAGAAACATGAACATGGGATACTTTAAAAGGCAACTATTAATAACATAACATAAAATACAGTACTAGTCTCAGATCCTATGGTTTGCTTTGTAGTTTCAATACAACTCAGTACAGGTCCAAGAGAGGGGGTGTATATGTAACCGGTGATGTATATGGCATTCTAATTCACATCAGTCTAATTTTTTTAAAGCTTTATTCAAGATCATTTTGTTCAAGGCTCCATTTTCTGCATGGGTCTCATCACAGTGTTCAACATTTTTATTCACTTATCATCTGTTCTAACAACTACAGCTCCCTTTTTGTGTTATAGTTATGGGAAAAAACCTCAGCTTCAGGACAGAGCTGTGGACAAATCTTTGCCAGTTGTGTTAAATGGCCAATATTTTAAAATTATCTCCACCTCTCAATCCTAAAAGCAGAGATGGGTAGTTAGATATGTTAGTCAATCAGAAGGCAGGCTATTATTCCTTGTTACTCTGGGAGGTGCTCGGGTGAACAGGGTCTCTCTCATTCCCTGCTGGTCCCCCTTGGTAAGTTTGTAGATGGCCACCAGGTTCCCTCTCAGCCTTCTTTTGTGAAGGCTGAACAGGTTCAGACCCCATACCGTCTCCTTATAGGGTCTGCCCTGCTGTCCCCCCACATCACGCGAGTGGCCCTCCTCTGGACCCTTTTGATGCTGGCCATATCCCTCCTGAAGTGCGGTGCCCAAAACTGGATGCAGTACTGTGGCCTGACCAGTGTCGCATAGAGGGGGAGGATCACCTCCTTGGCCCTGCTTGTGATGCATCTGTGGATACATGACAAGGTGCGGTTGACCTTACTGACTGCGTCCTCACATTGCGGGCCCATGTTCATTTTGGAATCAATAGTGACTCCAAGATCTCTTTCTGCCTCTGTGCTTTACAGAATGGAATTCCCCAGCCTATAGGTATGCTGCTGGTTCTTACTGCCCAAGTGCAGTACCCTGCACTTGTCAGTATTGAATCCCATCCTATTCTCATTCGCCCCCCTTGTAGCCTGTCCAGGTCCAGCTGTATCCTGTCCCTCCTTTCTAGTGTGTCCACCTCACCCCAGATCTTGGTGTTGTCAGCAAATTTGAACAGGGTGATTTTCACCCCCTCATCCAAGTAGCTAAGAAAGAGATTAAACAGTGCAGTCCCAAGAACTGAGCCCTAGGGGACCCCACTGCCCACATCCCTCCAGGTCGAATATGACCCATCCACCACCACACTCTGGGTGCGGCCCCTCAGCCAATTTGTGACCCATCTGACTGTGTAGGTGTCAATGCCACAGTCGCCTAGCTTTTTAATGAGAATGGGGTGGGAGACAGTGTCAGAGGCCTTCCTGAAGTCCAGAAAGACTACATCCACTGCGACACCTGCGTCCAATGATTTTGTGATCTGATCGTAGAAGGCAATCAGCTTGGTCTGACAGAACCTGCCCCTAATGAAGCCATGCTAGTTGCCCCTGAGCATCGTCCCCCCTGCAGGTCCTTCCCAGATGTGCTCCTGGATAATTTTCTCAAACAGCTTCCCCAGGATCGAAGTAAGACTAACAGGTCTATAGTTGCCAGGGTCCTCCCTCCTCCCTTTTTTGAAAATGAGGACCACATTGGCCCTCTTCCAGTCATCTGGCACCTGGCCAGAGCACCATGAGTGCTCATAAAGCCATGCCAGGGGCCCCTTAATAACCCCTGCCAATTCCCTCAGCACCCTGGGGTGGAGAGCATCTGGACCTGCTGATTTGAACATGTCCAGCCCTCCAGAAGTTCCCTAACTTGGTCATCCCTGACCTTAGGCCTGTCAGAGTCTCTCCTGAGTCCATCCTGAGTCTCAGTAGGGGAGTCCTGGTCCCTGCACAAAAAAATGGAGGTAAAGAAAGTGTTAGAAAGGCCTGCCTTTTCCTCTGGTGCAACCACCAGATTGCCTAGCATATCCCGCAGGGGCCCCACGTTACCTGGTGCTTTCTTCATACTCCCTATGTATTTAAAAAAGGACTTTTTGTTGTCCTTGATGCTAGCCCTAGTTCTGTATCTGCCTTAGCTTTCCTAACAGCCCCCCTACAAGCCGGAGTGATGGAGGTATACTCCTCTTTGGTGATAGCCCCTCCCTTCCACTGGGTGTACACCTCTTTTTTGGCTTTCAGGCATTCATTGATTTCTTTGGTGAGCCAGGGGGGCTTTTGAGCACTCTTGCCCCCTTTGATTCTCATTGGGACTGTCACCCCTTGGGCACAGAGGATCGTCTCCTTAAGGAACGACCACTCATCTTGGACATCCACTTCCCCAACTCTCCAGGACCCCAGTGCCTCTCCTACCAGTCTTGTCAACTCATTGAAGTTGGCCCTCTTGAAGTCAAGGGCTACTGCCTTACTTCACCAAAGCCTGGGCAGGAAAAATGTCCCTTTGCTGTGGCAGTAGGGAGCTCCCATCCCTGACTCCCTGATTGCAGAGCAGGGGCTGGGAACTGTCCTGGTCAGGGACAGGTCCCAGCCCCATGCCCCAATTGGGTGAGCCCCCCATGCTTCTATGAGACACTCCATGCCCCCAGCATTGCAGCATTCATAATCCCCTGCTACCTAGAGGTATGTAGAAAAAACATTTAAAGCTGTGTCTATGTCTGAATCTCCAAATCTTTCTGAATCTCTCTGAATCGATTCAGAGAGACTAAATGGTCCCCTGATTCAATTCAGGTTCAGAGCTTTGGCCACTGAATCGGGCTGAATCTCTGCTGAATTGAATCAGGGACTGGAGCTTTGCACAGCCCTAATACATACCTTATGGAATTTATATAGGAAGAGAGATACATTTATATTTTATTTCTATACATTTATACCTTGCGGCATATTACATACATTATAGAATTTATTTAGGAATGCAGATACACTTATCTATTTGTATAAAAACAAGACACTAAGAAACACATCATGAAGTGTGGTGGAAAGGCAACTGGCAAGCCTTCAGGGAGGGGTGGAAGAGGGGATAGAGGGAGAAGTGTAAGTTCCCCCACCCCACAAACTGAGATGCAGTCTCATTCCTACAGCTAGCTGGGATGAGGCTTCCACAAGCAGCAAGGAGAGGGGAGCGGTGCTAGTGCCACTGCCTGTGCCTGAGTCTGCATCCCTTCCAAAAGCATCAGCCATAACCCCCCACTGCCTCCATGACAACAAGCAGCAGCACCGGCACCAACATGACAGTCCAACCGGCCATTCATGACAGTCTCCTCCACCCCCATTTCACTTCCCTGCCTGAGCCTTCCAGTGCCAGAGGAAGAGCTGGAGCTGAATCTGGATCTGAGTACCCTAGTAAGGGAAATTCTGGGGAAGGAGGGGGAGTCAGCTGAGTTTGTGCTTCACATACCTCCAGTTTCCCCTAGAGCCACGTCTCCTTCCCCAGAAGGCACTTTGGAGGAGGCTGAGGGAGAGGTTGCAGAGGCAAGCAGCTCATCTGAGTCTGCTCCTCCTGTTGCTGTGCCTCTGCCTGCTAAGGTGGGGGAAACTGCAACATCCACACATGAACCTGCACCCCAGAAGTAAGTGGGTAGTGTGGTCTGGGATCATTTTGAGCTGGCAGATGATCCCACATACACTATCTGCCTGCACTGCTGAGCCAAAACCAGCCAGGGCTTGCTGTCAGTGGCCAGCCCTTCTCTTTAGTTGAGCGGCCATGGTTCAGGTGGCTCATGGTGCTCATGGCCCCATCCTACCAAGTGCCCGCACGCACCACCTTCAGCGGACGGTGGTGCCCTCCCTGTATGAGGCATGCACGGAGTACTTGAGGGAGGAGCTGCACAAGACAGGTCCACAGGTGGCCTTACACTTCACCCCAGACATCCGGAGCAGACGGGGTGGAAATCATGCCTACCTCTCCCTCACAGGGCACTGGTGTGACCAGTCAGGCTGTCAGTGGCTCTCCTTCAAGCTGAGGTGATATGATGAGTCCCACATGGCAACAGAGATCATGGGGGCCATGAACTGTTTGGTGCAGGGGTGGCTTGTTGGGCAAGGCAAACTCACCCATGTACCATGCAGGTGTAGATGGAGTGAATGCCACCCTCCTCACTCCATCCACACCCATTTCCTTTTTTAATATTTTTAAAACCATTTAATGCCCTGCTTTAAGTGATGGAGTGGGCAGTCACTGCATCACCTGCCAGCAGGGGAAGAACATGTCCTTGCTGAGCTTCCATGCAAACTGACAAACTTGGAGGTCTGGGCTGGGGCTATGGAGAAAAATGAGGCCCCAGATCCCTGGTATGACCACTATAACTGCAGTCTGCCAGGGTAGGAGAGGCCTGGTGGTACTGCAGGTGGCATAGCAGCCCCAGGAAATGCCAGGACCCGCCTTGTGAAATGTGGGTAGGAGGTACCATAACCTCCACCTACCACACACATTCACACAGTCCTGGCTGGGAAAGCCCAGACCTGTCATGTCTTTGACAGGCCTGAGGCTTGCTGGTTGCAGTGGAGTTGTGAGGCTCCAGGTGAGCTCAGCTTAGCTGTCTGGGATGCCAGCTTTTGGGTTGAAAAACCCTTCATCAGGCTGAGGAAGCACCTGCAGTTGGTGTGTATGTGTATGCTGTTCCTGGATGGAAGGAATAGTAAAGAAGCCAGAGGCTTGCATGCAATGCAGGCAAGAAAGCCAGTCAGTGAGAATGGAAATGGAGGCATTCAGGGGGTGAGGGAGAGGCTGGGGTGGGGCGGGAAGTGGGATGTAGCAGGTAAAAGTAGAGAGGTACCTGGGGAGTCAGATGTCCGGCAGGTTGTAGCGTGTCATAAATCCAATGTCTATATTCACAGCTGTGAAAAGTGGTTTGTAAATTTCCTTTGAGGATCAGGCCTGAGAGACTGGAGACAGAGTGGTTTTCTTGTGAGAAATGTGCCACCACACGTAGTTGGGTATTCTTGTCTTTCATAGATTCTAGTGCGCAGTTTGTGGGGGTACTGGAGATTGTTGGCAGGTTTTGTGTTTTGAGCTATAGGAAGTTGGCTTCTGGTGATGAGGTTAGGTTAGCAAGGTTTGGTGCTTATTTGAATTTACAAACCGCTTTTCACAGTTGGGCCTATGAACTTCACTTGATTAGCATCCTAGGTATAGAAACTCATGTCAATATAGAAATTGGATTTATGACACACTACAACGTGCTGGACATCTGCCTGCCCAGGTACCTCTCCACTTTTACCTGAGCTGCTACATCCCCCTTTCCCACCATCCCAGCCTGTCCCTCACTTCTTGATGCCTCCATTTCCACTTTCACTGACTGGCCTTCTTGCCTGCATTGTATTCCAGCCTCTGGCTTCTTTACTATTCCTTCCATACAGGAACAGTACACACACAGACCATCCAGGAACGGCATACACACAGGTGCTTCCTCAGCCTGATGAAGGGTTTTTCAACCTGAAAGCTTGTTAAGATATATTTCTGTAACTATTCATTTGGTCTGTTAAAACATACCAGATTAGACTGACCCAAAGGAAAGAACCTTGTCTGCCGGTGCTATGTCCTTAAACCAACACCCCTAGCATCTGACTGGAAGGATGCAGTGCCCTGGGCACATCTAAGCCCCAGGGCTGGGGCTGGCAGGGAGAGTTCTCTGGCATCTGCTGGAGAAGAAGCTCCTTCAGGAGAGGAAAGAAAGGATCTGTCTCAGTTTGGCTGCCTGAGATGCTACTGATGCTACTGTGCTGCTTACTAAGTTATTATCTGTTGTCATTTAAAGTGGTGACCGGAATGAGGCTGTAGAGGAGTAGGAGACCTCATTGTGGCACACTACCATATCATGTAGAGGCCCCAGTGCAAATGAGGGTGTGCCTTACACACACACACACACACACACACAGTCACAAATGTCACGAGTTTTGCTTGTCAGCAACCTGAGGTGCAGTTTCCCAGAAACCCCCTGCACCTATCTCCTTGACAGCTGGCAAGCTCCATGGCCTCACCAGGGGCTACCATGCCTGGAGTTTTCACCCTGTTCTGCCTTAACACACACACATGACATGAGTTTTGCTTGTCATCAGCTTGAGGTGCAGTTTCCCAGAAACCCCTGCACCTATCTCCTTGAAAGCTAGCAGGATTCATGGCCTCAGAAGGGGCTACCAACTCTGCATGTTTAATCCAAATCAGGCAAGGAATGATAAAGTTATAGGCAGTTTTGTGCTTCCTCATTATATCCTATGTGTGAACCATTGAAACAGTGTCGAAACAGTGGAACAGTTGATAAAACAAAACAGAACAGTGGTTTTGAAATGAAAGGAAACTCAAAACAAAACACTGTCCCATCAAAATGGAAGTCGAAACAGAACAGTGCTGTTTCACACAGCCCTAGAATTTACCCCTGAGCCCTTATGCAGTAGGCTAGCCCTCTGCTGCAGTGGGCCAGTGCTCATTCTATACTGGTTGCCTGTCCCACGGTCATCCCCTGCTCCCACTCCCAATCTCCCTCCCTTGCCCTGCTGACTTCTGCCACTTCAGATTAGCCCTTCACCTCAAGCACGATTTCTTTTTCTTTTTTAACAGCTGTTTTGTGGGGCTGAATGGACCTGTGGCTGCCAGAAAAAAATAAAAAAGTGGTGAGGGAGGGGGTTGCTGCCAGGTTTTTGGCCAATAAGCAGCATCAGGGGGAGTGAAAAAAAATTGCAGCTGCTAGTGCGAAAAGCACCAGAAACTGGCAGCCGCCAGTGCAATGGCTGCCTAAAAATAATCAGTTAGTGTGATTTAAGTAGATGCCTATCTATAAGCAATTCTACTTGTCTTAACTTGGAGCTTGCAATGCATTTTTGTGCTTCTTATTTCTTGTGCACAGGATTTTGTGTAGATAGCTTTGGCATGGACAACAAGATATGATGCAAAGGGGGAAAAGTGGCTTACATGGTTTAGACTGAGGACAATTTAAAGGTTGGACTTATTAATATAGACATACATTTCTAAATAGTGTGATAGCAATGAAAACAGTTCATACAATTTCTTTACTGCTAAGTGAAAGTGTATAGATTGATAGTGTTATAGAGTACTTGTACAATATATATTGTAAGCAGTAATGACTTCAAGTAGAAATGTCATTTTTACTTATACATTTTATTTATAAATTGAGGTATGAGCATATTTGCATACATTACACCATGTTATAGTAGTGTTGGTGTGATGTGATAGCCATGATGGTTCAGGAAATATATGAAGTAAGGATTTTTTTTGGTGCCATCTTTTATTAAACCACCTGCATAGTAAAGAGAGATGTTAGACAAGCCTCCAGGCATAAAGTGCCCTTGTTCAGGTCACACCTGAAGCTTGTCTAACATCTCTCCTAAGCTATACAGTTGGTCCACTAAAAGATATCACGAAAAAGAAGAAATCCTTGCCATGCATTGTACAATGTTAATATAAATCAAATTTAAACTGGGGTAAAAAATAAATAAGTCAACACTTTATACAATAATTCAAGTACACAAATATGAAATATGCATGTCGGAAGTAGGATGCGAATGGCTCATGGATAAACACATACTTATGAATGAAGGCAATTATTAACTGGAACATTTAAGACACCTAAACATTTAAATCACTGTTGAGATCTTTTAGTATTGATTAGAGTAAATACTTTACTGATAGTATTGGTCAATATATATGTATAAATCATGGTGAGATGTCTTTACTGTATGCTTAATGTTTCTGTCTTTAATTGAGTTATGCTCCCCCATTTCTAAAACGATGAACTGGAAGCTAGAAATCATTCTGGTACTGACAAAAGTGCTGCCTTTCTTAAAACATTTACATTTAAGGTAATTGGTTGCAGCACCTGACAGTACCACTATAGTCTAATTGAAGCCGTGTCCCAGTGGTTCCACCATAAACCACATTTTCAGAAGTTCATAACCGGGGCACCTAAAAAAACCCTTAAAGCTGCAATTTGATATACAAAGTCTCAGTAACTGGATCATTTCTAAAACATCTCTTTAAATAAATCAAGTCACATATAAAGCTGTAAGAAATGGTTGGCTAGAACTCTGAACCCAATCAAATGCAGGGTGGCTTGGAATCCAAGTGAAATCCAAGTGAAATTCATGAATACCATCCCAAATTCATGAATATTCACTGGCTTTGTACTAATGTAATTCACATGTCCCTGTTGAAAGCCTTCATATCAGCTCCCAAATTCCAAGCCAGAGCAGAAACATCTCCCAAATAAATATTTGTCATCAGGACCCTTGCTTAGCATTACAGAAACCTGTGCCTAAACTGTGGCAGTTCTGGAGCTGGTTTACACCTTGTGAAGAGCTCACTAAGCAAGGAAATGGTTTAGACTAAGTCCAACGTGCAGTTTGGCTTGTGCCAGCTCCTGTGCTTAGATCCTTACAAGTTTTACAATTCCATTTCTGTTGTGTGATTGTGGGAGGAGGAGATTTTAGATTGAGCAGTGTGACTTTTCATTGTTGTTGACTTTCTTAAGACAAATCTCTTATAAAGCAGTCCCACAAATACATGTTGCTGTCTTCCTGTAAATCATCAAAAGATTTTTGTTCTTTTTAATGTAAATTCGAAGCAATGTTACTTGGAATAAAAACTAAGTAAAAAAACACCAGGGTATTCAAGAAAACTCATGAATCCAGAATCTCTTATTATTTCTCCTCTTTTGTAATAAAGTCTTTGTGTTCTGTGGCATATCATACATGGAATTTTAAACTGAATGCAGTAACAAATAGAAAGGAATAGACTTTTTTTTTTAATGGAGAGGGAAATAATACAGATACTTGAAAAAATAGTACAAGTGATCTTGTGGTAGAAAGTTGTCCTATCTTAGGAAGAATTACCCTTTCAAGCTTCATGCAGTTGAAAAGAATGGAAATGCACAAAATCTGAGGTTCTTGCCACTAGTGAGGGTTAAAAAACAGG
>NW_005841921.1:3894165-3897566 GCF_000455745.1 Alligator sinensis
AAGCCTCAGGCACCATATCACAATCATTTCAGGCAAGTAAATAACAAAAAGAGAAAAATATCTTAGGCCATCGCCTGGAGAGAGACTTAAAAAAATTAAGATAGAAGACAAGAACAATAAACAGTCTTCACAGTGTCCCCCAAAGCAGAAGCAGGAACAGGAGCACAAAGAGCATTAGGAATGGCTTTTAAAAGAAAATCTGGGAACTTCTGGGCATGAATTAGCTAGCTCTGGTGATGTTTTAGTGGCGCACATCAAAGCATAACTTCTCTGTGTTAATTTGACTGATACATTTTTAAAGTCTCTATGGGGTATTTGCTGTTATTATTAGTTAAACCTGAGAAACCTAATTATATAACACATGAAATGTGATGGCCTGTGTTGTGCAAAAGGTCAGAGTAGATTATAATGGTCCCTTCCGGCATCAGCATCTACGAATTTAACAAGCATAGGGTCTCATCATTCAAACACTTATGTATCTGAGCAGACTCATGTACTCTAAGTAGATTCATTGATCTTAATGGGACTATTTGCAGGAGCAAGGTTACATATGTAAGTATTTGCAAGATGTAGCCCTAAATATGCCACCAGATACACTTTTAACTATTAGATGAAATATGTGGATTTTCTAATGAGGTTTTGTTTAAGGGAGGTCTTTTGATTTTTTTCTGGATCATGTCAGTTCAAACAAGGATCATTCTATTATTATTTTAACATAATTCTGTGTATGATAACTTACTTTGAATGTTGGAAAACATTCCTTCTATATTTAGAGGTGATCAACTATTTCCTTTTATCTTATAGTATCTCATCATATTTAGTCATATTTTTCTTATATCACAATGTAGCAAAAGCAACTCATTGATAACTTTTATTAAGGGAAAAAGATGATTTTGCTAGCATACCCTATTTACAGTATAAAATATGTAGCAAATTGATTTTTCATTTCCAAAAATACTGTTTGAAAAATTCATGAAACAGACTTGGACTGATGTCCTTAAATTCCCATATTTCTGGTCTGTTCTGTTAAAATGCTGGAATAATTTCAGGTTTTTCCCATTTGTTTTAAGCTGTTGCTAATGACTAAGAGAACTAAAATGTATCTCCACAGCACCTGATTTACATGATTTACTTCACTGTATCAGTATCAGGAAATAGCATCACAAAACAATCTTCTTCAAGATGTGGATATTTAAGTTTAGAAACCAATATTAAATGTTGGAAAGGAAAATGAGAAGCACAGTATGGTGGTATATTTGTAAGTGAAGATTCTATATCTTCCAATTTAATGTGCAGCTAGCTTTGTTTTGAACTTTTAATTTGAGGATATCCATGGCCATACTTATTTCTCAATTTAAGAGTTATCAGTTCTGTAATTCATGGGCTAGTGACAGACATTCAAAAATCCTGAGCCTGAATTGATTCAATCTTTGCAGGTTAGTCTAACCTGGCTAGGTTAAATCAGTTTTGTAACCGAACAGACATCCCAAAATATAGGCATATTCCTGCAGTGCTTCAGGCTAGAAGATGAGGGTGCTAAAGCAGCCCTCCTTTCCTTCCATAGCATGGAGCTGAGGGGGGCATGGCCAGGCTCCAGCAGGATCCTGTAATTAGCCCAGCAGGGAATTGATAACAGTGTTTTTCACCCAATTAAGGAACCAACAGAGGGACATTACCAGCTACTTGTTGATTCTGCCTGTTGATTCAGCATGACCATAGCCAGCATGTGGTCTGCTAGCTAATACACAGACACGTCCTCAGCAAGACAGAAGGGAGGGGGAATTTAAGTTTAGCAGGTAGTGGTGAGGGGAAGAAGGGAAGCAGCCTGCAGTCTCTAGAGCTGCAGCCAGGGAGCAGAGGGGAGGGGCCAGCCCTCCTGTGGAGCAGAGAGCCCCACCCAGCCCATAGAGCATGCCAGGATGCTGGGGGGGGGGGGGTCAGGTCTGGATTATTTTAAACCAGCAAGGGGGCTGGGACAGACATTGCATAAACTGGTTAAAGCCAAATCAGTTAAGTCTGATACTACATTCAACCAGGTTTATCTCAAACCAATTTCAACCATTCTCAAACTGGTTTATGTGCATTGAACATCTGTTCTGTTACAGGTTTAAACCAGTTTCTGATCACTTAAACTGGATTATGTGTAACATCTGCCCCTAGCCATGAAGATTCATCTCATATCTGATGTAAACTCTATTGCAGTCTTTACTGAGACATCCTTGATCATTAAGTGTGCTTCAGCCATTCCTGGATAAACTCTTATTTGTTCAGTTAATAATTGTGCAGGTCAAAAGTCACTTTGTGATATAATTCTTATCAGCTCTCAGAAGCTAAGCAAAGTGTGTGAATAGACTTCCAAGGAATAGTTAGTTGATGTAGGAAACAGTACTGCTGATTTAGCAGGTGACATTCTTTTTTTGGAGAGTGAAATAGAGCAATGTCTCTGCAAGTTCATAATGAGCAATGTATCATATTCAGATGGGAGATAAAATATGGAGTATACAGAGTGACCAACACTATTTGTGTTACAGGTATGTAAATTCAGTTGAACACTTCCTGTTTTCTCAGTTTCTACTGTTATATTCAGTGGTGTAACAGGTTTTCCCTCATCTCCTATACTGTTGGTTTGTCCTGTTTTACAGTCACTGAGCTTCATCCCAGAGTTGGTTATATTTTACTGGTGAAAGGACTGTTATCTAAAATATAATGTTATCTTAGATCTACAAACATTTTTGGTGCTACCATTTTAGGTAGCTATACCGAGACAATTTAGGGGGTGGTGTGTTTAGCAGTTTGACTTGAAAATCTAGAGGACATCTAAAATGACCAGTTCCTTCTGAAAATCTTGGCCTAGTACAGAGGTAGGCAAAATACAGCCCATAAGCCAAATCTGGTTCACTGGGCCATTCTATCCAGCCCACAGGGCCCTAAACATTTTAGAAAATTAATATTTATCTGCTCCTGGCTGCCTGTCAAAGATGACAGGAGGCAGGGGCAGTAGGACCCAGAGGGAGCCAGCAGGAGCCAGCAACAAGGCATGCCCAATCCCACCCCACCACCAGCCCCCTCCCACCGCTATCCCCCAACCAGAAGCCTCTGCCTACCCCAGCTTTCCCTGATTCCCTGCCCACCTGCTCCAACATCACGTGGCCCTGGCTGTGGATGCATGTGGTAACACCAGTACCCTGGCACCAGGAGTGGAAGGGTGTATATGTGTGTGTCCATGCAATGAGAGACAGAGTGTAGTATGGAAGTCACAGAGTGTATATGTGTTCATAGGGCGAGTCCCACAAGTAAACCCTGCCATACATGCAGACCCCTCACACCCACACCCTCTCACACATCCCAGCCACCTTCCCCACCCACAACACCCACAAACCCCATACCTACCCACACCCCAC